>NC_139658.1:26170449-26173477 GCF_951799395.1 Argentina silus | reverse complement strand
CTCTCTGGCCGCGTGGGGGGAGGGGCGTCCAGGTTCAATCCGTGGGGGGAGGGGCGTCCAGGTTCAATCCCAGCCCTCTCTGGCCGCGTCGGGGGAGGGGCGTCCAGGTTCAATCCCTAACCCTAACCCTCTCTGGCCGCGTGGGGGGAGGGGCGTCCAGGTTCAATCCCTAACCCTAACCCTCTCTGGCCGCATGGGGGGAGGGGCGTCCAGGTTCAACCCCTAACCCTAACCCTCTCTGGCCGCGTGGGGGGAGGGGCGTCCAGGTTCAATCCGTGGGGGGAGGGGCGTCCAGGTTCAATCCCAGCCCTCTCTGGCCGCGTCGGGGGAGGGGCGTCCAGGTTCAATCCCTAACCCTAACCCTCTCTGGCCGCGTGGGGGGAGGGGCGTCCAGGTTCAATCCGTGGGGGGAGGGGCGTCCAGGTTCAATCCGTGGGGGGAGGGGCGTCCAGGTTCAATCCCAGCCACGTCGGCTAATCTAAAGTTCTCCAGACCTCCAGAGAAGGCGTGAGGACATGGTGATTTGATTTGATTTGACATGGTGATTTGATTTGATTTGACATGGTGATTTGATCTTGCGAGACTAACCAGATATATAAACATAAACATGAACCGCTGACTTGGGAAATGTGGAGATGAACCGGGATGTATACATTTCCTGTTTCCACACACTTCCTGTAACATATCCATGGTTTGGCTGTGTGGCTCTTTAGAAGGTCCTCCAGCGCTGAGCAGGACAGTGATGCCATCCAGACATCACTTATTCCATCCAGACATCAGACAGGCCGTGGATAAGAGCTGTCTAATTGAAACGGCAACCTGAGAGGGGAATCGATGATTACATTGGTGCAGAGAGCCCACCTCTTGAGAGTCATATTATTAGATTTCATACAATCTGATAAACCCATCGCCTTTGATTGATCGCTTCCATTTCTACCGCTCAAGCCTGGATCAATGGCTTCACCCTCCAGCCTGGGCTGTCCCAGACACAGACGTTCTCTAACAGGACACAGACGTTCTCTAACAGGACACAGACGTTCTCTTACAGAACATATGAAGACGTGTGTGTGTGTGTGTGTGTGTGTGTGTGTGTGTGTGTGTGTGTGTGTGTGTGTGTGTGAGGCGTGGTGTTCACATGATCCTACCTGAGCGTGGTTGTGAAGACTGGACATCCTGAGAGAGAATTGATGACCAGGCTAAGTGCTTCTCTGTTAGTCTCCCTACAACACACACACACACACACACACACACACACACACACACACACACACACACACACACGCCTCATACACACACACACACACACACACAGACACACACACACACACACACACGCATACACACACACACACAGATCTCATACACACACACAGACACACACACACACACGCAGACACACACACAGACACACACACACACACACACACGCAGACACACACACACACACACACACACACAGACACACACACACACACACACACACACACACGCATACACACACACACGCCTCATACACACACACACACAGACACACACACAGACGCATACACACACACACACACGCCTCATACACACACACACACACACACACACACACACACACACACACATACACACACACACACGCCTCATACACACACACACACGCACACACACACACACACACACACACACACACACACACACACACACACACACACACACACACACATGCCTCATACACACACACACACACACACACACACGCCTCATACACACACACATACACACACGCCTCATACACACACACCTCGTACACACATGCTTCATCCACATACACACACGCGCACGCCACACACACACACACACACACACACACACACACACACACACACACACACACACACACACACACACACACACACACACACACACACACACACAGATCCTCAGATCCTCTTACACCGGAGTGGAGAAGCTGCTTGGGCTGAATGCTAATGACATCACTCACTATAGTGTAGACCGCAGGGGAGGCTGATGGAGGTAGAAATCGGAGGATGCGCTTGTCGTAATGCATGGAATGGAATGCATTACATTGATGGTGTCATGGTATCTGATTGTCCTAGTGGCAACTTCATCATCATCCTCATCCTCCTCATCCTCATCCTCATCCTCCTCCTCCAGAGACAATAACAGTGTCTTCAGTGGGTTCACATGAGCACCAAACGCCTGCATGTTGGCTGGATTCACACCCAGCGTGGTGCTTCCTGCAGCAGAGACAGCGTACAGTGTGCAGCTCCCAGCCTGCCGTCTGCAGAGCACGCTACAGAAACTCAGGAAAAGTTCATGGGATTGAAAAGCCGTCCTGTGCTGCCGGGGCAGAAACACAGCCTGGCTGAGAGCTCAGACATCACATCACAGCCTCAACACAGCCTCAACACAGCCTCAACATGACATCACAGCCTCAACACAGCCTCAACATGACATCACAGCCTCAACACAGCCTCAACACAGCCTCAACATGACATCACAGCCTCAACACAGCCTCAACACAGCCTCAACATGACAATTATACCTCGTTGTAAAAGACGTGTCTCAACATTGTCACAACCTAAAGCCTACACACGCCGCGCGCCAGTACTCACCAGTACAGCCAGCCTTGCAGCCCAGTGGCACTGGGAGTCTCACCAGTACAGCCAGCCTGGCAGCCCAGTGGCACTGGGAGTCTCACCAGTACAGCCAGCCTGGCAGCCCAGTGGCACTGGGAGTCTCACCAGTACAGCCAGCCTGGCAGCCCAGTGGCACTGGGAGTCTCACCAGTACAGCCAGCCTGGCAGCCCAGTGGCACTGGGAGTCTCACCAGTACAGCCAGCCTGGCAGCCCAGTGGCACTGGGAGTCTCACCAGTACAGCCAGCCTGGCAGCCCTGTGGCACTGGGAGTCTCACCAGTACAGCCAGCCTGGCAGCCCTGTGGCACCGGCTCTGCACAGCAGAGTTCTGAAATGACGTCACAGAGTGAGAATCAGTTCTTCAACACCACACAGACGGT
>NC_139658.1:26152949-26165449 GCF_951799395.1 Argentina silus | reverse complement strand
GTGAAGCAGGAGCTGTTGTTCTCAGCCCGTCTCTCCCGTTCATTAGCCGTTCATTAGCCGTTCATTAGCCGTTCATTAGCCGTTCATTAGCCGTTCATTAGCCCGTTCATTAGCCGTTCATTAGCCCGTTCATTAGCCGTTCATTAGCCGTTCATTAGCCCGTTCATTAGCCGTTCATTAGCCGTTCATTAGCCGTTCATTAGCCGTTCATTAGCCCGGCAGAGTTTCAACCACAGGCACAGTTTCATAATAAACGCTCCTCCAGATCATCAATAATTGTGTTGTTTATTGCAACAAGGGTCGTTGGAGAAGTGTCTTTCCAAGTTTTCCTATCGAGTGACAATGGAGTCTGTGTGTGTGTGTGTGTGTGTGTGTGTGTGTGGGAGGTAAAGTTCAGGAGGCAGGCAGGCAGCTTGTGATACTTCTCCAGATGTGAGTTGAGCGGCTCACAGAGTCTTCGTTGGTGATAGATGAGTGTGTCATATAAGCCTAACAAATTAAAAAGTGTTATCTCTCTTCAATTTGACGGCAGACTAAATCCAACATGAGAATACAAGAGCTTTTAATTAATCATCTTAGTGCTGTTTTTCAATGAAGGGTCCTTGTAGAGTGACAGACACAATGTTCTTTCGCATTTCAGTAGGAGTTGCTAACTTCCTTTATTGTCACCTAGACTAGAATTCCAGACGTGTGTTTTTTTGTGGGTAAAACACCAAACACCTTGATATCAATTAACCCTAACCCTAAAACACCAAACACCTTGATATCAATTAACCCTAACCCTAACCCTAACCCTAACCCTAAAACACCAAACACCTTGATATCACTATTATTGATATCAGTTCACTCTGTCTTCATCAAGCTGCCTAACAAGCCGACAGTCCAAGGGCCACTAAGCTGTTGGTAATGAAGTCAGAAAATCAACAGAAAACCCCCAGAATGCAGCTCAGCCTGAGCAAGTTACTTCCCCAGCCCAGTGTGCTGCGTGTGTTTCAGGGTTAGGGTTAAGGTTAGGGTTAGTGTGCTGCGTGTGTTTCAGGGTTAGGGTTAAGGTTAGGGTTAGTGTGCTGCGTGTGTTTCAGGGTTAGGGTTAAGGTTAGGGTTAGTGTGCTGCGTGTGTTTCAGGGTTAGGGTTAAGGTTAGGGTTAGTGTGCTGCGTGTGTTTCAGGGTTAGGGTTAAGGTTAGGGTTAGTGTGCTGCGTGTGTTTCAGGGTTAGGGTTAGGGTTAGGGTTAGTGTGCTGCGTGTGTTTCAGGGTTAGGGTTAAGGTTAGGGTTAGTGTGCTGCGTGTGTTTCAGGGTTAGGGTTAAGGTTAGGGTTAGTGTGCTGCGTGTGTTTCAGGGTTAGGGTTAGGGTTAGGGTTAGTGTGCTGCGTGTGTTTCAGGGTTAGGGTTAGGGTTAGTGTGCTGTGTGTGTTTCAGGGTTAGGGTTAGGGTTAGGGTTAGTGTGCTGTGTGTGTTTCAGGGTTAGGGTTAGGGTTAGGGTTAGTGTGCTGCGTGTGTTTCAGGGTTAGGGTTAGGGTTAGGGTTAGTGTGCTGTGTGTTTCAGGGTTAGGGTTAGGGTTAGGGTTAGTGTGCTGTGTGTGTTTCAGGGTTAGGGTTAGGGTTAGGGTTAGTGTGCTGTGTGTGTTTCAGGGTTAGGGTTAGGGTTAGGGTTAGGGTTAGTGTGCTGTGTGTGTTTCAGGGTTAGGGTTAGGGTTAGGGTTAGGGTTAGTGTGCTGCGTGTGTTTCAGGGTTAGGGTTAGGGTTAGGGCAGCTGCTCTTCTGTGGGTTAGGGTTAGGGTTAGGGCAGCTGCTCCTCTGTGGGTTAGGGTTGGGGTTAGGGCAGCTGCTCCTCTGTGGGTTAGGGTTAGGGTTAGGGTTAGGGTTAGGGCAGCTGCTCCTCTGTGGGTTAGGGTCAGGGTTAGGGTTAGGGTTAGGGCAGCTGCTCCTCTGTGGGTTAGGGTCAGGGTCAGGGTCAGGGTCAGGGTTAGGGTTGGTTCAGAAAGCGTGGCTCGAGCAGTGCTGAGGTTGTGGGTTCGATCCCCGTTAGGAATGTGATTGTTTTTCTTGATTGTATTTTATAATGTTGTAATTTTGTACTATGTATGGTTGTAAACTGTGTGTGTGTGTGTGTGTGTGTGTGTGTGGGTGTGGGTGTGGGTGTGGGTGTGTGTGTGTGTGTGTGTGTGTGTGTGTGTGTGTGTGTGTGTGTGTGTGTGCGTGCGTGCGCGCGCGCGCGCAAGGTTCCCTTGTAAAAGAGACCTTGGTCTCAACGGGACTGCTAAAATAAAGGTTGGATAAAAATACAATCTATGCACTAGATAAAAGCATCTGATAGTGAATACAAATTAAACTTTTTTGTCTTACACTGTCTTAAACTTAAACTGTCTGTCTTACAGTACTTGTAGGTTTGACACACACACACACACAGGCATGCACACACACACAGGTACAAACACACACACACACAAAGGCAAGCACACACACACAGGGACACACACACACACACACACACACACACACACACACACACAGGCACGCACTAAACTTGAGTGCAACACCAACATAGCAATGAGGAAATGAGGTAATTACTAAACAGGAAGTGTCTGGTCTCATCCACTCCCGATAGCATCCAGGGATCACTTCCTGTAGAGCCCAACCGTCAGCATGCAGGACGCTAATGTGTGACAGACCAATCAATAGTCAGCGGCCACACAGAGCCGGCAGCAGCTGTCACTGGGCCACACAGGACATCCAGCCATACTGGACCCTCGCAGAGTGGGTTAGGGTTAGGGTTAGGGTTAGGGTTAGGGTTAGGGTTAGGGTTAACCCTAACCCTAACCCAGCAGCTGTCACCGGGCCACACAGGACATCCAGCCATACTGGACCCTCGCAGAGTGACAGCCAACACAGTCTCCTGCAGAGTTCATGGGTAATTACACGAGCAGGGCTCTCCCTAAAGAATGAACAGTGTTTCTGCGTCACGCTGTGAACTTGGCAGCGCCACTATGTAAACATGTCAAGGCAAATTAAACTATATATTTAGTAATGATAGAGTAAGTATCTTTATTAAACTATATAGTAGTAATGATAAAGTAAGTATTGACTTGATCGCCAACAACGTTGTTGTTAAAAGTGAAAGTGAACGTGTTACGATGTTCCTCAGTGAATTCAGTGTTTTTGTTGTATTTTTTGCACATTTTGACATGAATAAGATAGCAAGAAAGTCGAATCTATGTTTGCGGGCCAATCTTCTTCTGTGTGTAAACTTCAACGGAATTTGTTGAATGGAGAAATGTCTCTTCTAGAAAAGGAGTGGGCCTGGGTTGTCAAACAAGATGAAGTACTCCTTTAGCTACGAAGCGTTGGAGAAACTCACCCCAGCACGATTGGCCCAGGGTGATGTCACTCTCTCATGGCGGGGGAGGAAGGGGGCTCAATGCTATTGGCTGTCACCTCCTCTTTTAAAATTGAGTGGTAAAACTTTAAAGGTCAAATCTGAGAGATGGAAATATTATGGAAAGGTCTAATGCCAGCTGTGAGGTTGTGATCATCTGTCTCCAGGAACAGAGAGTCAATGAACAGGAGCAGGCAGGAGATGAGGGGCCGTTAGAGAACTCAGACCCTCAATCTACCATCCAGTCATCAAACTATCATCCATTCATCAATCTATCATCCAGTCATCAAACTATCATCCATTCATCAATCTGTCATCCAGTCATCAAACTATCATCCATTCATCAATCTGTCATCCAGTCATCAAACTATCATCCAGTCATCAATCTATCATCCAGTCATCAAACTATCATCCATTCATCAATCTGTCATCCATTCAATTAAACGCTGATATTTTTATACTGTAGCTATGCTGCATTAGCGGTGAGACATGTGATTGATGCACCAACGTCGATAAACAGATCACACACGATTTAGAAAAGACACAAAAAAACAACACACAAAATAAGCAGCAAATAATTATTTGGTTTGTTAGGGTTAGGGTTAGTCATAATTATTTGGTTTGTTAGGGTTAGGGTTAGTCATAATTATTTGGTTTGTTAGGGTTAGGGTTAGGGTTAGTAATAATTATTTGGTGGGTTAGGGTTAGGGTTAGGGTTAGTAATCATTATTTGGTGGGTTAGGGTTAGTCATAATTATTTGGTGGGTTAGGGTTAGTAATCATTATTTGGTGGGTTAGGGTTAGTAATAATTATTTGGTGGGTTAGGGTTAGTAATCATTATTTGGTGGGTTAGGGTTAGTAATCATTATTTGGTGGGTTAGGGTTAGTCATAATTATTTGGTGGGTTAGGGTTAGTAATCATTATTTGGTGGGTTAGGGTTAGTAATCATTATTTGGTTTGTTAGGGTTAGTAATCATTATTTGGTTCATTCCTGATTGGGAAAACAAGTCAATGTAAATCTTCATCTTCATCTTCATCTCGTCTGGTTTCATCACGTTACTTGGTACGTGTTTGTGGGGATAGTCGAGGTCCCTCCCTCTCCCGGTGGTTAGCGTTGGTTGGCTAGCCCTGACACCCTGCTTTGTTCCGTGGTTATTCAGGAGTGTTGTTTCTGTTCCAGAGGCTCAGCTGTCTGCCTTCCACTGAGTGGGACAGAAACACAGAGAGACTCTCTGCTCTAACCCTATCCCTGAGAAGCAGCGTTGGGTACAGAAGTGGGAGGAGTTTATGCGCTGGCCTCGTTGTGCGTTATGAATAATGTCTGCCAGCAGAAGCAGTCCTAGGGTTGTAGGGTTAGAGTTGTAGGGTTAGTGTTGTAGGGTTAGGGTTGTAGGGTTAGTGTTGTAGGGTTGTAGGGTTAGGGTTAGGGTTAGTGTTGTAGGGTTAGGGTTAGTGTTGTAGGGTTAGGGTTAGGGTTGTAGGGTTAGGGTTGTAGGGTTAGGGTTGTAGGGTTAGGGTTAGGGTTGTAGGGTTAGGGTTGTAGGGTTAGGGTTGTAGGGTTAGGGTTAGGGTTGTAGGGTTAGGGTTGTAGGGTTAGTGTTGTAGGGTTAGAGTTGTAGGGTTAGGGTTGTAGGGTTAGGGTTGTAGGGTTAGGGTTAGGGTTGTAGGGTTAGAGTTGTAGGGGTAGGGTTAGGGTTGTAGGGTTAGGGTTGTAGGGTTAGGGTTAGGGTTGTAGGGTTAGGGTTGTAGGGTTAGGGTTAGGGTTGTAGGGTTAGAGTTGTAGGGTTAGGGTTGTAGGGTTAGGGTTAGTGTTAGGGTTGTAGGGTTAGGGTTAGGGTTGTAGGGTTAGGGTTGTAGGGTTAGGGTTAGTGTTGTAGGGTTAGGGTTGTAGGGTTAGGGTTGTAGGGTTAGGGTTAGGGTTGTAGGGTTAGGGTTAGTGTTGTAGGGTTAGGGTTGTAGGGTTAGGGTTAGGGTTGTAGGGTTAGGGTTAGTGTTGTAGGGTTAGGGTTGTAGGGTTAGGGTTGTAGGATTAGGGTTAGGGTTAGTGTTGTAGGGTTAGGGTTGTAGGATTAGGGTTAGGGTTTTAGGGTTAGGGTTAGTGTTGTAGGGTTAGGGTTAGTGTTGTAGGGTTAGGGTTGTAGGGTTAGGGTTAGGGTTAGTGTTGTAGGGTTAGGGTTGTAGGATTAGGGTTGTAGGGTTAGGGTTAGGGTTAGGGTTGTAGGGTTAGGGTTAGGGTTAGTGTTGTAGGGTTAGGGTTAGGGTTGTAGGGTTAGGGTTAGGGTTGTAGGGTTAGGGTTAGGGTTAGTGTTGTAGGGTTAGGGTTAGTGTTGTAGGGTTAGGGTTAGGGTTGTAGGGTTAGGGTTAGTGTTGTAGGGTTAGGGTTAGGGTTGTAGGGTTAGGGTTAGGGTTGTAGGATTAGGGTTGTAGGGTTAGGGTTAGTGTTGTAGGGTTAGGGTTGTAGGGTTAGGGTTAGGGTTAGTGTTGTAGGGTTAGGGTTAGGGTTGTAGGGTTAGGGTTAGTGTTGTAGGGTTAGGGTTAGGGTTGTAGGGTTAGGGTTAGGGTTAGTGTTGTAGGGTTAGGGTTGTAGGGTTAGGGTTAGGGTTAGGGTTGTAGGGTTAGGGTTGTAGGGTTAGGGTTAGGGTTAGTGTTGTAGGGTTAGGGTTAGGGTTAGTGTTGTAGGGTTAGGGTTAGGGTTAGTGTTGTAGGGTTAGGGTTAGGGTTAGGGTTGTAGGGTTAGGGTTAGGGTTAGTGTTGTAGGGTTAGGGTTAGGGTTGTAGGGTTAGGGTTAGTGTTGTAGGGTTAGGGTTAGTGTTGTAGGGTTAGGGTTAGGGTTGTAGGGTTAGGGTTAGGGTTAGTGTTGTAGGGTTAGGGTTAGGGTTGTAGGGTTAGGGTTAGGGTTAGTGTTGTAGGGTTAGGGTTAGGGTTGTAGGGTTAGGGTTAGTGTTGTAGGGTTAGGGTTAGTGTTGTAGGGTTAGGGTTAGTGTTGTAGGGTTAGGGTTAGGGTTAGGGTTGTAGGGTTAGGGTTAGGGTTAGTGTTGTAGGGTTAGGGTTAGTGTTGTAGGGTTAGGGTTAGTGTTGTAGGGTTAGGGTTAGTGTTGTAGGGTTAGGGTTAGGGTTGTAGGGTTAGGGTTAGGGTTAGTGTTGTAGGGTTAGGGTTAGGGTTGTAGGGTTAGGGTTAGGGTTGTAGGATTAGGGTTGTAGGGTTAGGGTTAGTGTTGTAGGGTTAGGGTTGTAGGGTTAGGGTTAGGGTTAGTGTTGTAGGGTTAGGGTTAGGGTTGTAGGGTTAGGGTTAGTGTTGTAGGGTTAGGGTTAGGGTTGTAGGGTTAGGGTTAGGGTTAGTGTTGTAGGGTTAGGGTTGTAGGGTTAGGGTTAGGGTTAGGGTTGTAGGGTTAGGGTTGTAGGGTTAGGGTTAGGGTTAGTGTTGTAGGGTTAGGGTTAGGGTTAGTGTTGTAGGGTTAGGGTTAGGGTTAGTGTTGTAGGGTTAGGGTTAGGGTTAGGGTTGTAGGGTTAGGGTTAGGGTTAGTGTTGTAGGGTTAGGGTTAGGGTTGTAGGGTTAGGGTTAGTGTTGTAGGGTTAGGGTTAGTGTTGTAGGGTTAGGGTTAGGGTTGTAGGGTTAGGGTTAGGGTTAGTGTTGTAGGGTTAGGGTTAGGGTTGTAGGGTTAGGGTTAGGGTTAGTGTTGTAGGGTTAGGGTTAGGGTTGTAGGGTTAGGGTTAGTGTTGTAGGGTTAGGGTTAGTGTTGTAGGGTTAGGGTTAGTGTTGTAGGGTTAGGGTTAGGGTTAGGGTTGTAGGGTTAGGGTTAGGGTTAGTGTTGTAGGGTTAGGGTTAGTGTTGTAGGGTTAGGGTTAGTGTATGGTTAGGGTTAGTGTAGGGTTAGGGTTAGTGTAGGGTTAGGGTTGTAGGGTTAGGGTTAGGGTTGTAGGGTTAGGGTTAGGGTTGTAGGGTTAGTGTTGTAGGGTTAGGGTTAGTGTTGTAGGGTTAGGGTTAGGGTTGTAGGGTTAGGGTTAGGGTTGTTGGGGTGTTAAAGAGTAATGACTATAGTTCCCCTCTGCTGCGTCTCAGACCTGCAGCAGACTTCCTGGCTCTGAGTGTGTGTCTGTGTGTGTGTGTGTGTTCTGGCTCTGGGAGAGTGTATGTGTGTGTGTGTGTTTCCTGGTTCTGGGAGAGTGTGTGTGTGTGTGTGTGTGTGTTTCCTGGCTCTGGGAGAGTGTGTGTGTGTGTGTGTGTGTGTTTCCTGGTTCTGGGAGAGTGTGTGTGTGTGTGTGTGTGTGTGTGTGTGTGTGTGTGTGTGTGTGTGTGTGTGTGTGTGTGTTTCCTGGCTCTGGGAGAGTGTGTGTGTTTGTGTGTGTGTGTGTTTCCTGGCTCTGGGAGAGTGTGTGTGTGTGTGTGTGTTTCCTGGCTCTGGGAGAGTGTGTGTGTGTGTATGTGTTTCCTGGCTCTGGGAGAGTGTGACCACTACATATTTAAACAACCCAGCATGAGTTGATGCTGTGCATTCTAAATGGCATCTGTTTGAAACCGGGGCAAACCACTGCTCTGCTGGAATACTGAACACACACACACACACACACACACACACACACACACACACACACACACACACACACACACACACACACACACATTACTTACAAACATTTATGTAAAATGTAGTCTCTGTATTAGTGCAGCCAGCCGCCTCCTGCTGTGAGGGCAGGGAGGTGACAGAGAGAGAACCCAGGCCAGACCTTCCACTCACCACAACACCCTGATCTCCTGGAGCAGGAAGAATATCACCATCATCTACTTATTGTTCTACATCCCATAATCATCATGAATATAAAAGGGGAAAAAACAAGATACAATTATTCAAATCAGTGATACTTTGCTGGAATGAGGTCGACCAATTAACTTCTATCATGCCCCCACAATATGTTAATCACCAACCAGTATCATGTTAGCAGAGTATTCACATTCTTTCAAATTGTTAGCTTCGCAAGTATGAATATTTTATGGTAAATCTAAGCTCACATTTACACTACATTGCAACATCACCAGAAATAACAGAATCCGATGTTGAACTGTCAGTCTGGGCTGATGGGCCAGTGCCACAGGAGAACCCAGAACACAGGAGAACACAGAACATAGAACATAGAACATAGAACACTAGAGAACACAGAACACAGGAGAACACAGAACATAGAACACAGGAGAACACAGAACATAGAACACAGAACACAGGAGAACACAGGAGAACACAGAACACAGGAGAACACAGAACATAGAACCCAGGAGAACATAGAACCCAGGAGAACCCAGGGCTGGTGTGCCTGGAGCAGCAGAGGAGGTTCATCGCGAGCAGAGAGATCTCAGAGATACGCTGGCCTGACCTATTTCCTGTTGATGCTGCTCACATCAGCACACCAGCAGCTGTACGGTGACATCTGACGGGGAATTCCAGGTAGTCATCCAGAAAGTAGTTTGCGGCTCGATGAATAAATGATGATGTTCAGAAATGTCGTGATGACTTTTGCCCAACCTGGTGAGAAGAACTCTTTGCATGTGACGTCATCCGTTTCCAAACGGGGATATCACATGACCCTCTTACAGCCTGGGGCTGGACCGGCGGCGTGTTGGACACACGGCCCAGAGAGCTGCTGCTTCTCATTCTCTACCAACCAGAGAACAATGCTGCTGCTCAAGCAGCTGGCGTACGTGTTTAAGCACCTCTACAGATTACCTGGACGAGAGGGACTCATTCACAGATATATATGTATGCAAACATGCTATCTCTATTAGCAGAGCATGCTATCTCTATTAGCAGAGCATGCTATCTCTTTTAGCAGAGCATGCTATTTCTATTAGCAGAGCATGCTATCTCTGTTAGCAGAGCATGCTATCTCTGTTAGCAGAGCATGCTATCTCTGTTAGCAGAGCATGCTATCTCTGTTAGCAGAGCATGCTATCTCTGTTAGCAGAGCATGCTATCCTACTAGCAGACAGAGACAACTTGGATGCTGACGTTGAGGTCTTTAGTTGGCCCTCCTCTGAACTGGAATCCAAATAAAACATATTCAAACTAATTTCACTCATACAGCCTCTATAGCCTCCTGCAGCCTCCTACAGCCTCTATACAACCTCCATACAGCCTCCTACAGCCTCTATACAACCTCCATACAGCCTCCATACAACCTCCATACAGCTTCCTACAGCCTCTATAGCCTCTAACAGCCTCCCACAACCTCCATACAGCCTCCTACAACCTCCATAGAGCCTCATACAGCCTCCTACAGCCTCATACAGCCTCCTACAGCCTCCTACAGCCTCCTACAGCCTCCATACAGCCTCCATACAGCCTCTACAGCTTCATACAGCCTCATACAACTTCCTACAGCCTCATACAACCTCCATACAGCCTCATACAGCCTCCATACAGCCTCATACAGCCTCCATACAGCCTCATATAACCTCCTACAGCCTCCTACAGCCTCATAACCTCCCACAGCCTCCCAAGTCTCATACAGCCTCCTACAGCCTCTATAGCCTCCCACAGCCTCCATACAGCCTCATACAGCCTCTATAGCCTCCTACAGCCTCATGCAGCCTCCGTACAGCGTCATACAGCCTCCATACAGCCTCATACAGCCTCCATACAGCCTCATACAGCCTCCATACAGCCTCCCACAGCCTCACATCTAAGTTCTATAAGTTACTGTAATACTTCCAGGAAGTGTAAAGGCGTGCCCACTTAAGGGTTGGAGGACTCTGTTTGGCTCTGGTTTAACCTACGGACATTTTACAAATGCTATTATTAAATGTCTTGATGGCATAAAGCAGCATTTGAATTGTAAATTAGGCGTTTTGGAACGAGGTGAGGCTTGACATCCAGACTGCAGAGAAAGCCCAGATGGAAGTGAATCGGTTACATGTGGATCTGAATTCATCAGTACTCTCCCTAAAGACACGCTGTCGTGCGTAAAACAGATGATTGTGTTACCAATGATTTGTGTGACAATAAATCCAAATGACGTGTTGTGATATCAGTGTAAATTGAGGGTAATTGAGCAAAACAAAGCGCAGGGGAGATGGCGTTGTAATTGCCCGTCTTTCATCATCAAATAGGCTCTGCGTTTCACATTATTAAACCTTGTATGAGTACTATAGTGATTGATTCATCTTACAGTTGGCAAACAGAAGTGAACATATTCCTTTATTTGGTTATGTGATGTTGTATTAATAACCCCATCTGAAGCTGTTGCATAACAACACCAGGTAGGAGAGCAGGAACGCAGGGGAAATAAAACAAAGGCCAAACATATCTCACACATGCTCAGTGTGCTACATGAGGCTGAGACGGATCAAATGTGGCCTATCAAAGGACTCCATGCTGGGTCATGTACTGTGGAGTCTATGGAGACCGAACTGGAAGACAATTCCCATGTTCTTTATCTCTCTCAGTAGCCAATGGATGGTCATGTTTGCAGCTCAGAAGGGTATTCATTGGCTGACATTATTTTTATATAAATCGGTTATTTTTGGATCTTCAGTCACAGCAGTTAAAAGCTCTGCTGGCACACTGCACACTGCACACTGCACACTGCACACGCATTTGTTGTGGAGTGCATGTGTTGGTTTTCACACGTTGTGTGTGAAGTGATGCTGCAACGTTTGGTCGGGTTCCGAAAAAAGACCTCTTGCTTTTAGTCACCAAGTGAAGGTTTGCAAAGAAGGAAAAAAAAACAGGCTTCTCCTGTACTGACTGTTTCTCCTGTACTGTGACTGTTTCTCCTGTACTGTGACTGCTTCTCCTGTACTGTGACTGTTTCTCCTGTACTGTGACTGCTTCTCCTGTACTGTGACTGTTTCTCCTGTACTGTGACTGCTTCTCCTGTACTGTGACTGCTTCTCCTGTACTGTGACTGTTTCTCCTGTACTGTGACTGCTTCTCCTGTACTGTGACTGTTTCTCCTGTACTGTGACTGTTTCTCCTGTACTGTGTCTGCTTGTGGCACTTACTCTTATATAAGACTTGCTTACTTGCGATGGCTGTGATACATAGTTGATTCACTTACAGTACTTTAGACAAATGCTCTTATTATAAGCCACTGGGTTGTAGTGCTGAGCCTGATACCTGCTATTCAGTCAGACTTGAGAGATTCTGATTCTGGACATGCTGCTGCTGTGTGTTTAGTCTTTCCTCAACCAGCCAATCACGGTTCAGCAGACAAGGTGCTGGCATGCCGTCTACAGAACGCCATGCTTCCTAATCTGGTCATTGTCATCACCATCGCCACAGAGGCTGGACTCTAAGTGGATTATACCTGCTGGGCCATCAGGAGAGAACTGAGGATCAGAGGATCACACCCAGATCAGGGGAGGCCTGTGGAGGCAGAAATCAGAGGACAGGCTCATCGTAACGCACGGTACCAGCCTTCAGTGTTTCTCTGGTACCAGCCTTCAGTGTTCCTCTGGTACCAGCCTTCAGTGTTCCTCTGGTACCAGCCTTCAGTGTTTCTCTGGTACCAGCCTTCAGTGTTCCTCTGGTACCAGCCTTCAGTGTTCCTCTGGTACCAGCCTTCAGTGTTCCTCTGGTACCAACCTTCAGTGTTTCTCTGGTACCAGCCTTCAGTGTTTCTCTGGTACCAGCCTTCAGTGTTTCTCTGGTACCAGCCTTCAGTGTTTCTCTGGTACCAGCCTTCAGTGTTCCTCTGGTACCAGCCTTCAGTGTTTCTCTGGTACCAGCCTTCAGTGTTTCTCTGGTACCAGCCTTCAGTGTTCCTCTGGTACCAGCCTTCAGTGTTTCTCTGGTACCAGCCTTCAGTGTTTCTCTGGTTCACAGCACTGATGAAGGAGAGAGACAGTGGAAGGAGAAGGACATCGGCTCTCTCTGCTCCGAGGAACAAAAGCCGTTTCAACCATCAGTTGGTCTCCTTTAATTACATGACCATCACAGGCAGTCAACCCACAGAGGCGGGGCTAACTCCTCTGAGCAATCAGGAGCTTCTGAAAGGATGCTTGTGCTTTTGGCCTGGACCTCAATGCAGGACGAACAGAGGTGTGGGGAATCTATCACAATTAATGTGCCTTTATATGGGGGGGGGGAGCTGGTGGAGGTAGAAATCGGAGGGCGGGCTCATTGTAATG
>NC_139658.1:26117949-26140449 GCF_951799395.1 Argentina silus | reverse complement strand
TGTGTGTGTGTGTGTGTGTGTGCAGAGAAAGTTATGGAGGCTCTGTGGGGGAGTGTGTGTGTGTGTATGAAGTTATGGAGGCTCTGTGTGTGTGTGTGTGTGTGTGTGTGTGTGTGTGTGTGTGTGTGTGTGAGTGTGTGTGTGTGTGTGTGTGTGTGTGTGTGTGTGTTTGTGTGCAGAGAAAGTTATGGAGGCTCTGTGGGGGACTGTGTGTGTGTGTATGAAGTTATGGAGGCTCTGTGTGTGTGTGTGTGTGTGTGTGTGTGTGTGTGTGTGAGTGTGTGTGTGTGTGTGTGTGTGTGTGTGTGTGTGTTTGTGTGCAGAGAAAGTTATGGAGGCTCTGTGGGGGACTGTGTGTGTGTGTGTGTGTGTGTGTGTGTGTGTGTGTGTGTGTGTGTGTGTGTGTGTGTGTGTGTGTGTGTGTGTGTGTGAAGTTATGGAGGCTCTGTGAGAGTGTTTCCAATTGGATTCTGAATGAGGCGTAGGGCAAGTGATTGAGTCTGGGAGGAATCACTCGCTACAACTCTGACATAATGTCACTTTGACTCAGGGCATGTCATTTCCATTACACATGACAATCTGCTTAAAGGAACACTGTGAAAATGAAGTAGAGAGAGTGAGAGAGAGAGAGGGAGGGAGGGAGAGGCAGAGAGAAACAGAGGGGAATAAAGGAGGAAGAGAGAGAGAGGCAGTTGAAGACAGAATATTAGTTGACAGAAAGTTGGAATCATTTCTGAGACTGGAACTTTGGAATTGATTCTGTTCATGTTTCATTTGGCTGAGTAGAAAGAGAGGAGGACCGATCTGAGGACAACCTCCACCAACCTCCACCAACCTCCACCAACCTCCACCAGCCTCCACCAACCTCCACCAACCTCCACCAACCTCCACCAGCCTCCACCAACCTCCACCAACCTCCACCAGCCTCCACCAGCCTCTACCAACCTCCACCAACCTCCACCAGCCTCCACCAGCCTCTACCAACCTCCACCAACCTCCACCAGCCTCCACCAACCTCCACCAACCTCCACCAACCTCCACCAACCTCCACTCTTCATGCTGTTAACACAACCAATGAACGCAGCGCCAGCAGGCTTTGTGCATGTGTCCAACCGCACCTCAACACACCCTGGTGGGGCGACCCGCCCTCGGCTGCGTGATCAAGGGGAGAGGCCGGCCTGGTCACCCACCCAGCGCCTGTGTTTACTGGGCCAGTCCTAGGGAGGGGACCCAGCCGAGATCAATACAGCAGCCATCATCATTTGCAGGCTTTATTAATGGCTTGGCCCTCAGCTGGCAGAGAACAGGTCTCATCTGCATCCAGGCAGCCCTCCAGCTGGGGAGAGGCTCCATCCATCACCCACCTCCATGTTGGCTCTCAGCTCTGATCTAGCTACTCCAATTCACCAGAAAAACAAATACCTCAAATTCATTAATGAATTGCGTCAATGGCCTTTCAAGGCTGGCTGCCAGGGTGTATAATGACCCGGCGCGGTCTAAACGCTGGCAGCACAGCCGTTGCAACAGGCTCACCTTGCTCCCCCTCCTTGGCTCAATAACATGGTCATGAGTTTGAAGCGGGGCTAGAAGTGTGGAATTGACTGTGGTCTCATCAGCCACCCTGGAGAACAGGCCAGGAGGTGGAGCTGAATCGCTTCTCTCTTCCACGCTGTCAAATCAGATTGCAGAACGGTTTTGGATGTCGTCAAAACAGAACGTACCATAGATTCCTCTCACGGGTAGGTTGATGGGTAGGTTAATGGGTAGGTTAATGGGTAGGTTAATGGGTAGGTTGATGGGTAGGTTAATGGGTAGGTTAATGGGTAGGTTGATGGGTAGGTTAATGGGTAGGTTAATGAGTAGGTTAATGGGTAGGTTAATGGGTAGGTTAATGAGTAGGTTAATGGGTAGGTTAATGAGTAGATGAATGGGTAGGTTGGTGGGTAGATGAATGGGTAGGTTGGTGGGTAGGTTAATGGGTATGTTAATAGTAGGTTAATGGGTAGATTGAATGGGTAGGTTAATGAGTATGTTAATGGGTAGGTTGAATGGATAGGTTAATGAGTAGATGAATGAGTAGGTTGATGGGTAGGTTGGTGGGTAGGTGAATGAGTAGGTTGATGGGTAGGTTGGTGGGTAGGTGAATGAGTAGGTTGGTGGGTAGGTGAATGAGTAGGTTGGTGAGTAGGTTGGTGGGTAGGTGAATGAGTAGGTTGATGGGTAGGTTGGTGGGTAGGTGAATGAGTAGGTTGATGGGTAGGTTGGTGGGTAGGTGAATGAGTAGGTTGATGGGTAGGTTGGTGGGTAGGTGAATGAGTAGGTTGATGGGTAGGTTGGTGGGTAGGTGAATGAGTAGGTTGGTGGGTAGGTTGGTGGGTAGGTGAATGAGTAGGTTGATGGGTAGGTTGGTGGGTAGGTGAATGAGTAGGTTGATGGGTAGGTTGGTGGGTAGGTGAATGAGTAGGTTGATGGGTAGGTTGGTGGGTAGGTGAATGAGTAGGTTGGTGGGTAGGTGAATGAGTAGGTTGATGGGTAGATTGGTGGGTAGGTGAATGAGTAGGTTGATGGGTAGGTTGGTGGGTAGGTGAATGAGTAGGTTGATGGGTAGGTTGGTGGGTAGGTGAATGAGTAGGTTGGTGGGTAGGTTGGTGGGTAGGTGAATGAGTAGGTTGGTGGGTAGGTTGGTGGGTAGGTGAATGAGTAGGTTGGTGGGTAGGTGAATGAGTAGATTAATGGGTAGGTTAATGGGTGGGTTGATTCCAGGGGTTTCCGTGTTCAGTAGGAGGCTGTGTTGTGGTGGTGTAATCACACATCAACATGGTGAGTTCATTTGAATGAGCAGCACGTTAGGGACCCTGAACTGGCTGTGTGGAGGCAGGTAGCGGGGTGAGCAGCACGTTAAGGACCCTGAGCTGGCTGTGTGGAGGCAGGTAGCGGGGTGAGCAGCACGTTAGGGACCCTGAACTGGCTGTGTGGAGGCAGGTAGCGGGGTGAGCAGCACGTTAAGGACCCTGAACTGGCTGTGTGGAGGCAGGTAGCGGGGTGAGCAGCACGTTAAGGACCCTGAGCTGGCTGTGTGGAGGCAGGTAGCGGGGTGAGCAGCACGTTAGGGACCCTGAACTGGCTGTGTGGAGGCAGGTAGCGGGGTGAGCAGCACGTTAAGGACCCTGAACTGGCTGTGTGGAGGCAGGTAGCGGGGTGAGCAGCACGTTAAGGACCCTGAGCTGGTCCTAACCCTAACCCTAACCCTAACCCTAACACAGGCCCAGATGGAGTTAGGGTTAGGGTCTAGCCCTAACCCTAACCCTAACCCTAACACAGGCCCAGATGGAGTTAGGGTTAGGGTCTAACCCTAACCCTAACCCTAACCCTAACCCTAACACAGGCCCAGATGGAGTTAGGGTTAGGGTCTAACCCTAACCCTAACCCTAACCCTAACCCTAACCCTAACACAGGCCCAGATGGAGTTAGGGTTAGGGTCTAACCCTAACCCTAACCCTAACCCTAACACAGGCCCAGGTGAAGTTCTGTCTGACTCCTTTACAGGGTTATGGTGTAGTTGTGTGACTCTGTTTTACAGGGTTATGGTGTAGTTGTGTGACTCTGTTTTACAGGGTTATGGTGTAGTTGTGTGACTCTGTTTTACAGGGTTATGGTCTCTCTCTCCTCCTCTCCCCCTCCCCCTCTCTTTTTCTCCCTCTTCCTAAGCCCCAGACCGCAAGGCGGAAAGAACACATCATTATATAATGATGGTCAAGTCCTACCTGCCATGACCTCCGTGGTAGTTGACAGTGATTGGTTGTGTATTCTGTTTGTAGTCTTTGGGTACTGTGCTGTTTACACTACGGCAGGGGAGGCTGGTAGAGGCTGGAATTGGTTTGATACCATTCCTCATTCCATTCCATGCGTTACAATGAGCCCATCTTCCGATTTCTACCTCCACCAGCCTCCCCTGCAGTATAGCAACCTGCCTGCGGGCCTCTACTGCCTGCTGTCAATCCTATGTGTTGATAGAGTGGAAGATAAGTCCTCCCATAGCAACATCAGTCCACAGTGCAGTGAGCACAGCCTGGACCATTAACAGAACATTGCATGGCTCCACAGTCTCTGAAGTCATTTAAACCAAACATGCCATCAAGTCCTCGCTTGGCCTGGATTCCCCTATCAAGTGTTGTTTTACTGCAGAACGGGGAGCTGAACAATGTGAGCACTGTTCTGTGAAGTCTCGTCAGAGTTTCCAGACAAAAGTTGAAACAGAGATAAAGCTATAGGCATCAGACTGAGCCAGCGCCTTCCAACACGCCTGCATCCCCCCGGAATATCATCCTCCTCATACGTTGTGGAATGAAATATCAAATGGTGAAGGCTTTGAGGGATACTTCACCGTCATCATGAAACTACTTCTATCTTTACCTGCAGGGGCGTCTCGGGGCCCAGAGAGATTGCAGTTATGTTATGAGGTTCGTATACCAGGAAAGGCTGGTGGGTTTGATATATTCCTCATTCTATTCCATGCATTGCAATGAACCCATCCTCCGATTTCTACCTCCACCAGCCTCCCCTGATGTATACAGTAGCTAAATAGCCACAGACAATATATGCAAACACTGGTATTGATATTAGATGATAACCCCTCCAGCTGAATGTTTCTACGTGTGGTAGTCTTGTATGCCAGATTACTTGTTCTGAGGAGACTACAGCAACTGAATCTGATTATTGATTTATGAGACAATTGATATCTACCATCTTCAACAATACAGAGATTTCACTGTAGATTTGACTGTACATCATAAAAGCAGTAATCTGCAAAACATATTGCACAGAGCATAGCTGTGCTAAAATATTATATGATGAGCAATTGTCAACGATCATGCGTTAGTCATTTCTAATACTGCATTTCCATTCAAAAAGGGCAAAATGAATTGCGTACATTGTTTGAATGTCAGAGAAAATAAGAGTCAACCTAAATGTCTAAGTCAATACTAATAGACTCTGTGGTCTATTTGAACTGCTACTGATAACTGGCAATCTGGAACCCATTAGGCAAATGAGCCTGAGTATAAAGAAGGCCAGGCCAAACAGAAAGCTCTCCCTTGGTGAATGGCTGCTGGCAGCAGGAGTGACGGAGATAGGCTTATCTCCCCCACGAGGCAGAGCTAACAGTACTGCTCTGTCATCAGCACCTGGTAACCCTCCTGACAGGCTATTCCACATCAAAATAGAACTGTCCCCAAATAGACTGAAGTGATAATTGGGTTCTTTATTAACCATAATAACTATTTTGAAAGCAAACAGACAATTTTAATCAGCAATTAGCATTTTCAATCAGCTTGTGTAGAGTACATTACAGTGTGTTACTCTCTTCTTTAGCAGGAGAAACAGTGAAGTTACAGAGGTTCCAAGTCTTTTACACAGCATCTGATTTCAGCACTGAGTTACAGAAAATGAAAGAAGATTCAGTCAGAATAATAATATTCATGAATGCAGCCTAAATGTGTTGTGCACAGGCTCAAGTGTATTTCAGAGGGAAAAAGCCAGAACTAAGACTATTGCATCTGTAATGAAAATATTGCTCTTAGATTCATTTAAAAAAAAAAAAAAAATTATATTGTGCCTTTGAGTTCTTTTCATCTTGTGCTTCTTTGATGCAAAATTGGTGCAGTACAGCACTCCATAAGAACATCATAGAGGAGGTGGAATATTTCCTTTTTGCACATAAAAACCTGTAATCTTGGGGCTATGCTTTCGTCTATGATGTACTGCACAGTGCATGGCGAAACATTTTAAACACTTGAGATGGGATATAAGACATTGTTTGGAGATTAATGCAAGATATTTTTATTTTAAAAAGGAACAGAAGAAAAGCAGAAGGAATCTTAATTAGCATTGTTTCTGGAACTCCCCCAGACTGCAGGAGGCACCTGAAACCTCCTTTTAGCAGAGTAACAAAACACAACACAAAGAAGCAAAGAGCCTTTGACTCAAAGACGATATTCATGTAAATTACTTCACACATCAGTCACCGGGTTCTGCGGGTCTCCATTCCAAGTCCTTTGCAGTGTTTTTATGCTAATGTTCCCCTGGTTCTGTATTCATTATGTATACCAGAACGTGTTGATTAGCATTTCTACTACCCAGCGTAATGAAGGGGCAGACTGGGTCCGTTTGTTGTGTCTTTATTCGGCCCATATCTCTGCATGTGTGATTCCAGCAGCATAACTCTTATCTCCCAGGCAGGGCTCAGGGTTTTCCTCCTCGGGAGAAGGCGCCTGCTCTCCCAGGCAACAGGTCTCTCTAACGATGGGAGATTATGCTTGTGGCATGTCAATTATGGGGAAAAAAGGACTGGGGGAAAACTGTTGATTTATTGCCGGGAGTTGGACGATTTCTTCTATTAGGAGCTTTTCATGGCGTCTGCGGTTGCCTCCCTGCTCACGGAGAGCTGTCTCATTAGAGAGCCGTAAACAGTCAGAATACTGAATAGTAAAGCAAACATGATGATCCAGTTTGACCCAATCGTTTATCGTCATAGGATAACAAATACCGCCATGAATACCTTTATTCAGGTCATCCAACTATCTATCTATGAAGCTCATCTCACATCAGAGAACATTTAGCGACTTACAACAAATATATTTGTTTAAGTAAGTGAATCACCTATCCATCAGTCATCATAAGAAAAAGTAATCTATTCTAGGACCAGGGGCCATAGGCAGTCAAAATGCTAGAACGAGGAATAATTACTTTTCTTTTTTAATTATTCTTATTTTTTATTATTAATTTATTTACAATTGAGAAACTTGTACAGGGGGTAGAGGGGATGAATAAGTCTTTAGGAGGGACAGTTAAGATAAGTGAAGAGATGGGTCTTCAATCTATGGCAGAAGATGGGTAGTGACTGCAGTCCTGACAGCAGTGGGAAGCTCATTCCACCAGCGAGGCGCCAGAACAGTGAAAAGCCGTGACCGAGTAGTGCGACTGCTGTGGAGGCGGGGAGCCCGGCCAAGAGTGCGTTTCAGTAGTCAAGGCCAGAGATCACAAGTGTCTGGACCAAGAGTTGTGCTGCTTCTCTGGTGAGGAATAGACTTATCCTTCTGATGTTGTAGAGGAAGAATCTACAGGAGCGTGCTGTCACTGTGATGTTTGCCGCACAGGATAAGTGGTTGTCAAGGATCACTCCAAGGTTCTTGGCTGTCTGGGAGGAGGTCACAGTAGAGTTCTCTACTGTAATGGAGAAGTCTTGGAGAGGGCAGGCTTTCACCGGGAGGAAGAGCAACTCAGTCTTGTTAAGGTTGAGCTTGAAGTGGTGGGCTGACAGCCAAGCAGAAATGTCTGCGAGACACGCAGAGACATGTGTTGCCACCTGTGAGTCAGAAGGGGGGAAAGAGAGAAAGAGTTGAGTGTCGTCTGTGTAGCAGTGGTAGGAGAAACCATGTGAGGAAATTACCGAGCCAAGAGATTTGGTATAGAGGGAGAACAGTAAGGGCCCTAGGACAGAGCCCTGGGGGACCCCAGTGGTGAGGGCTTGTGGAGAGGACAGCGATCCTCACCACGTCACCTGGTAAGAGCGATCGCCAGGTAGGAGAAACGCTTCATAGAATGTTCTACAGCAGGGTATTGAGGGGTCCTGGTGGTTGGGGTCCTGGTGGTGGTTGGGGGTCCTGGTGGTGGTTGGGGGTCCTGGTGCTAACAATATGGAGGTCAGGGTAGCCCGCGGTCGTCTCCATGGACACAGGCCAGTCCAGGTCTGTGAACTGCGGCAGTTTCAGGTTTCAGGGCGACTCTTGGCGGGAAACGAATTGCAAAAGATAAACAAAAGAAGACTGTAATAAATACTGATGCAAACTATAGCCATCTAGCTCGCATAAATACAGCAAACAATTTGTATTATTGAAATGATTAGTATTTTTGAAGCTGGATGCAAATTCCTCAGCCGAACTGGGCAGGGAGAAAGCAAGCACATCACATCATAGGACAACACTCTCAACATACACAGCCAAAGACAGAATGTGTGTTTTGTGAATCCAAGGTGTGATTCTGACACAGTGAATATGATTGGTCGAGCGCCACTGACCCAGTAAAAGTGATTGGTCGAGCACTGTTGGCTCATGCAGGGCCACTTGGGGGACGCGCCTGTCATTCCAATGACCCCGTCTCCACAGCGACACACGAGCTCAGCTGAGCATGTCGCGGTAGCAGTCAGACAGGCCTGTCCATATGGTGCTGGGAGGATTCCCTCCCCCGTTTAATTAACACCTTTTGAAGGTGAGCAGTGGTGCCTTTTAGGAAGGACACGTCACACCTGAGCCAAACGTTCTCCCAGGGAGGGACAGGCTGGCCTGGCCAAACGTTCTCCCAGGGAGGGACAGGCTGGCCTGGCCAAACGTTCTCCCAGGGAGGGACAGGCTGGCCTGGCCAAACGTTCTCCCAGGGAGGGACAGGCTGGCTAAACGTTTCGCTGCAGAACAGTTTGATATCGAATGGCTTATGATGATCAACAGCAGAGCACACAGCCATGCCAGGCTTACTCATACACCGTGTGTACACACTGAACTGAACTGTGAGGTCACTGTGATCACATGTTTAGTAATATCTACACAACTCTCTCTCTCTGTGGCCAGGAGTCGATACAGTACGTACTGTAGTCCATTTTACGATAGCCATCACACAACCATAGAAAAAAACTGTTTGAACATCTCTCATCTGGGGCTACCGTAAGCCTGATGGATTATGTGTCCAACCCTGATGGATTTGGCATCAAACTCAGACAAACTGCAGGATGAGATTAAGGTTAATGTTAGATGGGGAGTCTGTGTTTCACTGTTCTAGCTACAGGTTCTCCTGCCAACTGCAGTACGGGCTTTAGAACACAGCGGAGACGTTAGCAGATAAAGTACTCCCAGTCACTGGACCTCCTGTACCTGTACATTGAATATCAGTGCACAGGGCACTTCCACTCCCACCCGGGGCGGCTCCGGCTCCCATCGACGGAGGGAGGTCAGGAGGAAGTCAACTCCTCTGATTGAAACCTCTTCCCTCTGCGCAGCTTTGGCCCCACAGGCAGGAACACTCTGCGGCAGGTCAGGGGGGGGGCCAGGGGGGGCCACGGCTCGAGAGGAGCGCGCTAAGTAGTGTTACGCCAGTCAACTGTACTTGAGGCTGGAGTGGCAGAAGGTTGGTGTCGTTTGGTAGCGATGCTATCTTTCAGAATACAGAGCCCTCCGTGATAAGGTTTCTTCTTTTGTCTCTGTACTGGGTTTTAAATCAAACGATGACTACGAGATTAAAGTTCTTGGCTTTTATGAGAGTTGGTTTCACCGTTTAGAAATGACATTTCTAACACTTTCCTGCCCCCTCCCAGGTTTTGCTGTCCCCGTGTGGTCTACTATATGAATACCAATTATTATATTTTGATGCAGCATCAATGCAACTGTGCACTATTGACACTGATCCTGTAGTCTACTCATGTTTACAACAACAACAACAAACTTTTACACAAGAGAACATAGCGGCATATCTATCACACAGTCTCTGCTCTGCAGAAACAACTCTCACACCGGTGCCAAGAGGACAGGGGGAGGGAGGGGCATGGTGACAGGGGGAGGGGCATGGTGACAGGGGGAGGGAGGGGCGTGGTGACAGGGGGAGGGAGGGGCATGGTGACAGGGGGAGGGAGGGGCGTGGTGACAGGGGGAGGGAGGGGCATGGTGACAGGGGGAGGGAGGGGCGTGGTGACAGGGGGAGGGAGGGGCATGGTGACAGGGGGAGGGAGGGGCGTGGTGACAGGGGGAGGGAGGGGCATGGTGACAGGGGGAGGGGCATGGTGACAGGGGAAGGGAGGGGCATGGTGACAGGGAGGAGGAGGGGCATGGTGACAGGGAGGAGGAGGGGCGTGGTGACAGGGGGAGGGGCATGGTGACAGGGAGGAGGAGGGGCGTGGTGACAGGGGGAGGGGCATGGTGACAGGGAGGAGGAGGGGCGTGGTGACAGGGGGAGGGGCATGGTGACAGGGAGGAGGAGGGGCGTGGTGACAGGGGGAGGGGCATGGTGACAGGGAGGGAACAGATAGTTAATTTGTTCTGTCCTCTTATTTTATACACTTGGCAGAGCGAACAAGATCCACCACCCCAACCCCACCCCTCACCCCCACCCCCACCCCCACCCCCCCACATCACCCCTTCAAGCCTCTGCATTCCGTTCAAATCACTTATTAGTAATTACAATTATTTTGTATCACATCTTTCTTTAAATGAAGAACTGGGGTAACTGAAGGGCGCTTGCCATTTTGTGCGTAGTCAAAGAGCACTAAATAATTAGGTCATTGTTTCAATCAGAATCAGACACACTTATATGACACAAACAGGCAGTTGTAATTAATTAGTCTAAGTGTAATGAATGAATTCACTTAACAGCTATCAAAAGATAGATTCATCTTCTGCCATAGAAAGATTGTTCTGTATTTCACAGGGGGGGTTGGCGGGGATGCAGGACATTCACAAATCTACGTAGGGACAACTGCTGTGGTTCTGGGGGAGGGAGGGGGGGGGGGGGGGGGGGATGGTCTGCTGTCTGCAGGCTCAGCTCAGAACCGGCCCAGTGACTCACGGGCCCACTCTGGGCCCACTCCATGGTATGGGGATTGTATGAGCACATCCATACCAACATAATCCAGATGCTGGATGGAAGCAACAACAGCGCAGAGATGACCCATTATTGCCCTATACAGTAATATAACTCACTGAAATCCATATAAATACAACAATAGAAAAAAGACTGATACAAATGAACAGTCCAACTTAAACAGAAGGAAGGTATGAAGAACGAGCCCCCAAAGGCAATTATCTGGCCCAGCGGCTCCACAGGCTAAACACACAGAGACATGCAAACAATAGAGGAGAAGTACAATTATGAAACCCATCGGAGCATAACAACAACAAATTGTGTTTTCAGGCTAAAGCGGTTGTATTTTTTATTTAATTGAACATGAACTCAGCTTGGACTGAGCATTGGGATATATCGAAGCCCTCAAGCTTCAAAGTACTCCTACAACAACACAGACCTAATACTGTACAGTTCGTTCAACAGTCTTTTGAAATGGAACTCAAGGCAGGAATTTTTATCGTTTTTTATCAACTATCATTGGGTGGTTACATTTACTGGAAGCACTGAATTGTCTTTATCTCTCTTTAGTGAGAGTAGAGGCTGCCTCCTCTTAGAGAGAATACATTGTGTTGGTATTCATGTAATCTCATTATGCTCTATAATATACTTTCCAGACACTGACAGTGAAAAACATTAGGCAGAGAAAACTGTCTAGTTTTAGGGAATCAGAATTGTAGATTGCCACGGATCTGAGGAAATAGACACAAACACAGTTCTGATTCTGTGAGCTTTAATGAGAGTGGAAATTAAACCACAAACCTGGTCGCTCTCAGCAGTGAGTTCAGAACGGCGAGAATGAGAATGATGCTGTGGATTCTGGAATGGAACATCTGAACAGCAGGTTGATCAGTGGATGGAGAACAACGCAGTGTTCCATGGTTCTATGGTTCTATCTGCAGAGCTTTGAGCCTATGATGAACCTCTCTATGGAGTTAAGCTCTGCCTTATTGGTGAGTGAGCAGCTGAGATCTTCTGGGATTGGTTAGTTTCATGTCCACGTCAGGAGCACAGAGGAGAAAGCTCACAGCTATAACCGTCTTCTCCCAAGTACTGTGAAACACTAAAACTTCTCTCCGCTGTTCTGTGACGTTTGTAATAAAAGCGCTGTCGATTACCACGCCGCAAGCTTTCTCCGCCGATAGTTTGACTCACATCTCTAATTTCAGTTTTTCATTTGATGCTGTGCTCTTCCCTATGGCTCAAGTGTCTTGATGAAAGCCGTCCTTGATAAGGGCAGCTTCAAAACGAACAAGATTCCAGTGATGTGTCAGACTTCTCCAGCGCGCCCCACTGCGTCGCAACAGACACAGATGCTGGAGGATTCTCAGCAGAGAAGAACGAGGCTGTTGTATCAGTGATCCTCTGATGCCTCAAGTAGAAACTCTGTAAAATGTCCTCCATTTCTGTCTCCATTCCACGCTTAACCTGCCACTAAAATACTGTGTGTGTGTGTGTGTGTGTGTGTGTGTGTGTGCGTGCGTGTGTGTGTGTGTGTGTTTCCTCCTTCTCCTTTCTAGGGAGTGTGTGCATCTCTCAGTCGGTCAAAATCCCCCGGGAGGCCAGACAGGGAGAGTTCGACAAGGTCATTCGGAGACTCAGAGAAAACCCAAACGCTCGTGTGGTCATCATCTTTGCTAACGAGGACGATATAAGGTAAAATCATACCTACAGTATGTAAGAAAACAACCAACACAAAATAGTCTCATCATAAGCAACACACATAAACAACACATGCTTTATTAATCAAAGGCCACTCAATCTCCAGATATTCTCCTACTGCCAACATTAGATTCACAGTGGTGCTAACGCATGTAAAATGATAATATCTTTAAGACAGCGGGACACATTGGTCTTTATCGTTTACTCTAGTGTTTCTCTGCCAGACATCAGTACTGCTGTCAGCTCTGCTATGACACACGTTTCCATCAATTATTAACCCACCAACTGCCAAAGAGTTCTGGAACACTCACCACCTAGAGTGCCAAGTGTTTTTATGTGGTATTTACTAGCAACGATACTTTGATTGGCTACAAAATGAACCATCATAACTCATGCAGTTTTGGTGAATAAAATCACCCTCGGAACTGAATGAGTTAACGACTCTGTTTGAGAAGTGTGGTAATAGCTGTACCTGTTCTGTACCTGTTGTTCTGTATCCGTACCTGTTCTGTACCTGTCCAGGCGTCTGCTGCATGCTGCCAGGAAGGCCAATCAGACGGGCCACTTCATCTGGGTGGGCTCAGACAGCTGGGGGTCCAAGATCTCCCCCGTCCTCCACCAGGAGGAGATGGCAGAGGGCGCTGTCACCATCCTGCCAAAGCGGCAGTCCATCAGAGGTGAGGGGGCGGGGGGGCTAGAGCAAACTAGGATTCACACACACACACACACACACACACACACACACACACGCACACATGCGTAAACACACACACACACACACACACACACACACACATGCACACACACACGCACACGTGCATAAACACACACACACACACACGCATAAACACACACACATGCACGCGTAAACACACACACACACATGCACATAAACACATACATACATGTACACACACACACATGAAAACACACACACGCATGAATACACACGCTTAAACACAGCTAGCCACAGCTCTATCACACGGTCCACTGTTAGGTGTCAGAAACTCTGTGTGTCAGAATGTTCAATTCCAGAGCAAGTCACTGCGTTGTCTCAGATGTCAGTAGCCGTCTGATCCTGGTTGGGTGACACTGAGCCCATCCATCTGATCCTGGTTGGGTGACACTGAGCCCATCCATCTGATCCTGGTTGGGTGACACTGAGCCCATCCATCTGATCCTGGTTGGGTGACACTGAACCCATCGATCTGCACAGGGTTCGATCGCTACTTCATCAGCCGCACGCTGGAGAACAACCGGAGGAACATCTGGTTCGCAGAGTTCTGGGAGAACAACTTCAGCTGCAAACTCAGCCGCCACGCCCTGAAGAAAGGCTCGGGACTCAAAAAATGCACAAGTAAGACATTTTCCTCTCTCTGAAAATGTACATCTATCAAGCTAAATTGCTTGTCCTTTTTTTTGGGGGGGGAGGGGGTACACTGTATGTCTTGAAGGCAATCACAGATTTGGCAGCATCGTTGTGTGCAGAATGACCCTCGACAACATATCGTGCACCCTTCTAAAACTAGAGCAATAGATTCCTCCTCTTCTTCTTCCCGTTGCTCCAGACGTCTACAGTGTTGTACAGGAGGGAGTTTAGCCACGCTAACAACCTAGCGACGTAGCTGGACTGCACGGTTAAACACCTCCTCCTCCACCTCCACCTCCATCACTTCCACCTCCTCCTCCACCTCCTCCTCCACCACCACCTCCACTTTACCCTCCACCTCCTCCTCCACCTCCACTTCACCCTACACCTCCTCCTCCACCTCCACCTCCACCTCCTCTACCTCCACCACCTCCTCCTCCACCTCCACCTCCTCCACCTCCACCTCCACCTCCTCCTCCACCTCCACCTCTACCTCCACCTCCTCCTCCTCCACCACCTCCACCTCCTCCTCCACCTCCTCCTCTACCTCCACCTGCACTTCACCCTCCACCTCCTCCTCCTCCACCTCCACCTCCACCTCCTCCTCCACTTCTACCTCCACCTCCTCCACCTCCACCTCCTCCCCCTCCACCTCCTCCTCCTCCACCTCCACACATCACCTCCACCCCCACCTCCACTTCCTCCTCCACCTCCATCACCTCCATTTCACCTCCACCTCCTCCTCCTCCACCTCTTCCACCTCTTCCACCTCTTCCACCTCCACCTCCACCTCCACCTCCACCTCCACCTCCAGGCTCCCTGACAGATGCTGACCAGCTGGGCTGTGGCATGCTCTCTTCTGGTATCCTGGAGATTGTTTGACCATCTCAATTCATATCAGCCTTTCCAACATGGCTGTGAGCTCTAGTTTTCTCTCTCTTCTAGACTGTTCCGTCTGTCTCCCGCAACAGGCTGCTTGTTACAGTAGCACCACCAAAGTGTTCTTCATCTGCCCCTGTAGGGGAACCCTTTTTGGTGCTTTGTAGAACCCTTTTATAATGGTTCTGTGTGGAACAGTCTACAAACGCTTCTACCTAGAGGGTTCTACGTGAGAGGGTTCTGTCTAACCAAAAAGGGTTCTTTATTTGTTGCTAATATCTCAATAACCAATGTCCTGTGATGTTGGTTTTTGTTTGATTCTAACTGTATTACATCTATGCTCGTGTTCATGTACATACAGCATCACTACTGTAACCCTGGCAACACTGCCCATCACAGCTGTATTCCTCTGTGTGTATCAGCTTGGTGGGTTTCTACAGACCTGGGGCATCCTTCCTGGAAACATCAACTGATTGGAGGCAATCTCTCCTCTCCTCCATCTCTCCTCCATCTCTCCTCCATCTCTCCTCCCCTCCAGCAGTAATGAAAGGAAGCACCAATGAAATGGTGTGTGTGTGATTTGAGAGCGTCAGAGCCTGGAGAAGAGCAGGGAGAAGACAGCACTGTGTCTGGGGAAACCATGGCAAAGCAAGACGTCAACAGATCAATGAACGCAACAGGAAAGCCATTTGCTAGGGCCTCGATCATTAATCATGGACAGTGCTTTGTACATGAATTAATTGGCCATTAATTGATGTTAACCACCGATTCAGAGTTGTTAATCAATACCCTACTTCCTGTTAGGAGCCCCATCCTTAAGACCAAAATGGGCTTTGCTGTGTGGGATCTGTGATGTCATGGCTGTGTGGGATCTGTGATGTCATGGCTGTGTGGGATCTGTGATGTCATGGCTGTGTGGGATCTGTGATGTCATGGCTGTGTGGGATCTGTGATTCTACATTGAAATACTGTACAACGCCAGTTGTTGCGCTAATGTGTGAGGTGCATGGAAATAAATATATCTAAATACATATATATTTCCTTATATAAATATGGAAATGATTTTGGTTGGATTGTGTGTAAAAGTCAGTTGCTTGGCTTGGTGGCTGGCTGCCACTCAGCCTCGGTCTCGGGGCCACGGGCCATCCTCCAGGTGCCTCTCTGAGCCTCTGGAGGATCTGCAGTTTGCTCTTCAAGGCTCCGGGAGGACCACAGGGGGGCACGGGTGAGGGAGAGGAATAATCAATGTCCTCAGAGAGCTCTGCTTGCTCAGCGTGATCAAAGAGAGAGAGAGAGAGGGAGCAGGCAGGCAGGCAAGCGAGGGGGGGACTGACTGACTGACTGACTGGGAGAGGCAGAAGACTAGTCTTTTATCTGTGAATGAGGAGGATACACAAGTGATATCGATTAATGACGAGAGGAGCAGGACGGTAGAACACCAGTGGAGGCTGGTGGAGGTAGAACACCAGGGGAGGCTGGTGGAGGTAGAACACCAGGGGAGGCTGGTGGAGGTAGAGCACCAGGGGAGGCTGGTGGAGGTAGAACACCAGGGGAGGCTGGTGGAGGTAGAACACCAGGGGAGGCTGAGAGAGGTAGAACACCAGGGGAGGCTGGTGGAGGTAGAAATCGGAGGACAGGCTCATTATAACGCATGAATGAGCAATGGCATTGAACACGTGTGATTTATACCATTCCTCATTCCGTTCCATGCATTACAATGAGCCTGTCCTCTGATTTCTACCTCCACCAGCCTCCATTGGTAGAGGCCTTCTCTCTCCTGGGGTTTCATGTTTCCAGCTAATTAATAACAGAGAGATCAGCATGCTGTAGAGCAACACAGGCTCAGGTTCAGGTTACTTTATTTGGACCCGTAGGTAGATTTGTTTTGCAGTAAATGAGTCATCCATCTTGACACACATTTTAGAAACAACACATACAGTAACATCAATAAAACAACATCAAGACAAGCTTTGTTCTGCACTTTGGGACTAGAAACCTTCGTCCAGAAGGAAGAAGCTGAAATTCACCGTGTAAAGGGTGGGAGTCGTCATTTAAAATGGAGCCGCTGTGACCGTCTGGTGTACAGGGACGCGGGGTTCAGCTGTGACTCACCAATCAGCCTACTAGACCATTTGACAATTTGAGTCAGAGAGTTTCTGTTCTTTAAGGATAGGTTTGGGAACAAAGACAAAGATAAAGTCGATTCAATAAAAGCAGGGTAGGATAAAGTCATCATGGTTTTGTTAATGTGGAAATCGGACAAACAAAACAAACGCTGGTGCCCCTTTTTGCACATGGCTTCACAATTTGCTTCAAAATTCAGTTTTGAGTCAATAATTGTCCCAAGATATTTGTAAAATTGCACACATTCTACTGTCTGACCCTGAATGGATGTGGCGTCATGTGTGTTGGCCTGCCTTCTAAAACCAATGATCATGTCTTTCGTCTTAGATGTGTTTAATGACAAAGTCGTGGATGACCGGGCTGTGTCTTATTGTCCTGGAGCTGACTAACAATAACAGAGTCATCTGCATACTTTTCCTATTTTCACATCTGTTCGAACACGTTGACACGTGACATGTTTCTGTAGAGGATAAATAATAGAGGTGAAAGCAGACATCCTTGTGGGGAGCCAGTTGTGGAGCAAACTTGGTCAGACAGAATCCCATTTCTAAAAGCCTTCTGGTTAAAATATGGGGTCAAGAGCATGCTCAGTTTTCCTTCAGATTTCTGACCTTACCAATTGTTCGAAGAACAAACATTTATGTGAGAGCAACCGGTCTAGAATCATTAAGAGTTTTGGGGCGACTGGATTTGGGAACAGGGATGCCCACAGCATCCTTCCATGCCTCAGGTACATCCTACCAGGCCTCAGGTACATCATTCCAGGCCTCAGGTACATCCTACCAGGCCTCAGGTACATCCTTCCAGGCCTCAGGTACATCCTACCAGGTCTCAGGTACATCCTACCAGGTCTCAGGTACATCCTACCAGGCCTCAGGTACATCCTTCCAGGTCTCAGGTACATCCTTCCAGGCCTCAGGTACATCCTACCAGGCCTCAGGTACATCCTACCAGGCCTCAGGTACATCCTTCCAGGCCTCAGGTACATCCTACCAGGCCTCAGGTACATCCTACCAGGCCTCAGGTACACGCTGTTCCTGTAAAGACTTATTACAAATGTGGTGGAATACAGGACTTTTTTGCACAAGATTTAAGTAAACGACCACAGATGTTGTCAGGTCCATGACTCTTATTTACTCTTACCAAGAGAAAGGCCTGTATTATCTTCCAGTTTATAACTCCTGAATTTCATTACTAAAATCAAATGTATCAAAACAATTATAGAAACAATTAAGAGCATTAGCAAACTCAGTATCTGAATTGAAGTAATTCGGGGTGACCTGACTGCTGCTCTCTGAATTCCGGAGGCCTGCTATAGTTTTCATGCTAGACCAGGCTGAGCCAAGGTTATTTGCAGCCATCTTGTTCTCTAGTTCAGATTTATAATTCTGTTTTGCTTTTAAAATGTCTCTGTTCAGCTCCTTGGTAGCTATATGCAGATCAGAGGCTGCTCGCTGTTTAAAAGCAAGTTTCTTTTCCTGTGTGCTGGACTGAACAGATTTGGTCACCCACGGTTTGTAATTAGGGTAAATTTCAACTCGCTTACAAGGAATGATCATATCCCTACAAAAGGCAGCATATGAACATGTTACATCAACACGTTTGTCCAAATCATCACCACAAGACTGTTTAAACATGTCCCAGCCAGCGCAGTCAGAACATTCCTACAGGCAGAGCACAGATTCTGTCAAGTCCTTTGTCTGTGCTTACTCTCTCTTTAAAAACGTTTCATGTATGGGCAGTAGATCACACAGTTATGCAGAACCCAGTGGTGGTAGTGGGAGTGATTTATAAGCGTCCTTTACTGAACCATAGCAAAAATATAATGCCTTATCCCGCCTGGTTGGACAGGAGACATATTGGTAAAAGTTTGTAAGTGTTTTTTTAAGGGAGACATGGTTAAAATCAATATGAAGTTTGGTGCATCTGGTACATGGAAGACAGTGCTGGAGGCACCCACAGACGCTGAGCAGCCCCCTCCTTCTGCTCTGTCTGTGTCATACTACAGCAGGCTGGGATAGGATGTTACACCAGGCTGATGATGATGTCATCATGTGTCTGATACATGCAGCTATGTTTAGACCAGGGGAGGCTGGCGGAGGTAGAAATCGGAGGACAGGCTCATTGTAATGCATGGAATGGAATGAGGAAGGGTATCAAACACGTGTTCTGTTTGAGAACACGTATTTCTTCCATTTGAGCCAGTGAGACGGATACAGACGTGGATGGAAAGGGTTCAACCAAATTGAAGGGGTCGTGGGGGGGTCAACCGCCAGCGCCCGGAGAGGTCAGCGGGGTCGGAGCATGACACACTGTCACAAACTGCTGCGTGCCACCTGAGAGCGGGAGACGCCCTCGCTGCAGCCTCACTCTAATCTGAATGGATTTCTCTCCAGGCAGCAGGCCAGCGCCAGAGTGGGTGGGCGTGCTGCGAATCACCAATGAGATTACAGAGGGCCTTGGTGGAGTAGAGAGAGAGAGAGAAAGAGGGGGGCGGGGGGGAGGGATGGAGAGACAGACAGAGAGGGGGGGGTGGAGAGAGAGACAGAGAGAGAGAGAGAGTGAAAGGGGGGGGAGAGGGATGGAGAGAGAGAGGGGGGGGGGACGGAGAGAGAGAGAGGGGGGATGGAAAGAGAGGGATGGAGAGAGAGAGGGGGGGTGGAGAGACAGAGTGAGAGAGAGGGGGGGGTGGAGAGACAGAGTGAGAGAGGGGGGGGGGTGGAGAGAGAGGGATAGAGAGAGAGAGAGAAAGAGAGAGAGAAAGAGAGAGAGAGAGAGAGGGGGGGCAAATACCAAGTTGGTGTGTGTGGGCCGCCATCCCTCCATCTGCAAGAGAGATATCACTCTCTCCCTCTCTCCCTCCCTCCCTCCCTCTCTTTCCATCTCTCCCTCCCTCTCTCTCCCTCTCTCCCTTTCTCCCTCCCTCTCTCCCTCCCTCCCTCCCTCCCTCTCCATCTCTCCCTCCCTCTCTCTCCCTCTCTCTCCCTTTCTCTCTCCCTCCCTCTCTCTCCCTCTCCGGCCCGCAGCCTATCCACATCAGCCACACTGTGGCAGTAACGCGGAGGCGCCGTGGAGCTCCATTACAGAGGCGTAACCTCCTCCTCTAATTGGTGCATTTCAAAGACGTGGCGACTTTATCAGGGGTGGGGAATCGCCTCTGGTCTGCTGCAGGAAACAGAGATACAGGACATGGAAGATGAGAGATGGGCAGAGCAGACAGACGTCCATTCATTTGGGGCCCGTTGGAGTAGCTTTGGTGAGATAAGGAAGCTGACTGGGTCCCCTCTCAGGTCAGTGGATGGACCAGGAATGAACAGCAATATGCAAAGTCTCTGCAGAGCAGGAACAGTCTTTCCATTTATGACATGAGCAGAGAACCTGAATGACGGAATGTCACAGTGTCATGTTTGTATTTTTAATCAAATGTGAATCTAGTGAAGAGACTCTGAAGCTCTTAGTAGTGAAGCTGGCTAGTTTAGCACAACAAGGACAACCACAGCATTCACTCTGTCATCAACCTGAGGAAACCCAAGTCCAGTCCACTTCAACACCAGGCTGAACATTAGAGGAGGCTGGTGGAGGTAGAACATTAGAGGAGGCTGATGGAGGTAGAACATTAGAGGAGGCTGGTGGAGGTGGAACATTAGAGGAGGCTGGTGGAGGTGGAACATTAGAGGAGGCTGGTGGAGGTGGAACATTAGAGGAGGTTGGTGGAGGTGGAACATTAGAGGAGGCTGGTGGAGGTGGAACATTAGAGGAGGCTGGTGGAGGTGGAACATTAGAGGAGGCTGGTGGAGGTGGAACATTAGAGGAGGCTGGTGGAGGTTGAACATTAGAGGAGACTGGTGGAGGTGGAACATTAGAGGAGGCTGGTGGAGGTGGAACATTAGAGGAGGCTGGTGGAGGTGGAACATTAGAGGAGGCTGGTGGAGGTGGAACATTAGAGGAGGCTGGTGGAGGTTGAACATTAGAGGAGGCTGGTGGAGGTGGAACATTAGAGGAGGCTGGTGGAGGTGGAACATTAGAGGAGGCTGGTGGAGGTGGAACATTAGAGGAGGCTGGTGGAGGTGGAACATTAGAGGAGGCTGATGGAGGCAGACATCGGAGGACAGGCTCATTGTAATGCACGGAACAGAATGAGGAATGGTATCAAACACACCAAATCCCCGTCAAATTCCTCACCATGCACTTTTAAACTCACAATGCTTAATTAAATTCCTTTTGCCAGGTATATAAATGCATTGGGCATTCTCATTAGCTTGCCCGTGATAATTACTCTATTGTTAGGGTTAATTATCTAAATTGAACACTCATGCAGTCGTTATCTCACTGTTCCATACAGCGCAGGAAGTACCAACGCAGACCAACGCCTCCTCACCAGGAGTTGAGATTGACAGGTTGTTTCTCCTCCCCCTGCCTGCCCCCCCGACGCCTGGCAGCAATTAACTGTTACAATGAACACCCTGACAACCGAGGCCAGGATTAATAAACACCTATCATAAGTGATTACATTCTCTACAATGGTGGATTACTCCTGTCCCCAGATTGGCTGTCTCTATTCCCTGCCTCTCCTCCCAAGGTTTTGCTGTCTTCCTTGGCTGTATTGACCAGTGTAGAACAGCCACGGAAGAAAATGTACTGAACTCCGGAACTACAAGACAGGGAACATAACAGGTGAAGCTTACATAAGATATGGATGAAGTCTTCCTGTACAGTTTCGTTTTGGCCGGAACCCTATCTTTGATATCAACATCATAACTCGGTGTTTGGCACAGATCTCTCGTTGACCTCGATGTGTGATTCAGGTGAACATCAGAGCTACATGCACGGACCTCAAGTTAGGGTTTCGGCCTTTGTGGACAAAACCTTCCAGAAGAAAATCCATGTTTTCCTAGAGAGGCAGAAAGAGTTTCTGTTTTTGCTAATTGGATTTCTCGGAGGAGAAGCTGTTGCACTTCAGATATTGGCATTGATTTGCTCCTCCGCTGCGGTTCAGGCATTTACCTTCTAGCTAATTGTGAGAGGCAGAGCCCTGTCAGAGCAGGGAGGGCCGGGCTCACCGGAGGGAGGGCCGGGCTCACCGGAGGAAAAGCATTTGGTTCAATGTCATTTGGCCTTTTGCCACTCCTTCCATTAAAATGTCCTACTCTTTTTAAGTGGCTCAAACAGAACGGCCTAACCAAACTTTGCTGAGTTACTTTACACATCTGGGACCACTACTATTGCCACTTCACACTGACAAAGAGTTGAGAAGATGCCTAGGAGTCTGTCATTATAAGAACACAGCGTGCTCTGGGGAGGCGGTGGAGGACGGATCCTTGTGATGCAGGGACTGGAACAGGGAATGGTTCAACGCATCAAACATTTTTACATGTCAGTCATTTAGGAGATGCGTTTATCCAAAGCCACTTACAGTTACAAGTACATTTGTCTCAGGGAATCAACTACACTCTGTCACAGTCCTGGAGAAAGGAAGAAAACAAGTTTTTTGTTTTTTTTCTTCTTCAAAAGTTCAGGTTATGTACACCTAGGGTGTTAGGGGGTGGGGAGGTCTGAGGAGGAGGAGAGGAGAGAGGGATGGATAAAAGGTGTTAGGGGGTGGAGAGGTCTGAGAAGGAGGAGCCCAGGTGTAGCCTAAAGAGACAGGTCTTTAGTCTACATCCATTACAATGATCCCATCTTCAGATGTCCTCACCAGCTTCTCTGGTATCAGAACAATACTGTTCATATCTGGTACCAGAACCATCTCTGGTACCAGAACAATACAGTTCATCTGGTACCAGAACAATACCGTTCATCTCTGGTAC
>NC_139658.1:26077949-26112949 GCF_951799395.1 Argentina silus | reverse complement strand
GGTTAGGGTTAGGGTTGAATTGGATAGTGTGCATCATTGGGTTAGGGTTAGGGTTAGGGTTAGGGTTGAATTGGATAGTGTGCATCATTGGGTTAGGGTTAGGGTTAGGGTTAGGGTTAGGGTTAGGGTTAGGGTTGAATTGGATAGTGTGCATCATTGGGTTAGGGTTAGGGTTAGGGTTAGGGTTAGGGTTGAATTGGATAGTGTGCATCATTGGGTTAGGGTTAGGGTTAGGGTTAGGGTTAGGGTTGAATTGGATAGTGTGCATCATTGGGTTAGGGTTAGGGTTAGGGTTAGGGTTAGGGTTGAATTGGATAGTGTGCATCATTGGGTTAGGGTTAGGGTTAGGGTTAGGGTTGAATTGGATAGTGTGCATCATTGGGTTAGGGTTAGGGTTAGGGTTAGGGTTAGGGTTGAATTGGATAGTGTGCATCATTGGGTTAGGGTTAGGGTTAGGGTTAGGGTTGAATTGGATAGTGTGCATCATTGGGTTAGGGTTAGGGTTAGGGTTGGATAGTGTGCATCATTGGGTTAGGGTTAGGGTTAGGGTTAGGGTTACAGGGTTAGGGTTAGGGTTAGGGTTAGGGTTGAATTGGATAGTGTGCATTCATTAGAGAGACCCTGAACGCTGTAAAGCTTTACTGTTCCCTCCCAGACCAGCACCACCACTTCATCTGTTCCCTCCCAGACCAGCACCACCACTTCATCTGTTCCCTCCCAGACCAGCACCACCACTTCATCTGTTCCCTCCCAGACCAGCACCACCACTTCATCTGTTCCCTCCCAGACCAGCACCACCACTTCATCTGTTCCCTCCCAGACCAGCACCACCACTTCATCTGTTCCTCCTCAATCTTCCACTTTCCGACTGCTGATTCTGGCTCAGCATCAGCCCGCAGGGCCTCTGCATACAAAGCAGGTGTCAAACAGTTTCCATGTGTTCCTCCTGCCCGCCTGGTCCACAGACCCTCCAGGCCTCCTGGTGTTCTACCTCCACCAGCCTCCCCTGGTGTTCTACCTCCCCCAGCCTCCCGTGGTCAAAGGGCAGCTTGAGACTCCAGTGGTTGATTGAAGCTTCCCATCAGGTCTGCTGCGATCACGTCACAGAAAAAAGTCTTTCTTTTTTTTTCTTAGATTTTTCTTTTTGCTCTACTGCAGACTGCAGAGCGGCCTCTCCCCCGTCAGTCGAACCCGGCTGTGAAGTTCTGTCCGTGGAACAAAGGCAAGCTACTGAAGCGCTGTGGGCCATTCTTCCCCTCCGCTCACTCCCCCTCTTCTCAAGGAAGTGCCAACTCTTCAATGTTGTGAGACTCAGAGACACTGCCAGTGTTTCTGCTTACCGCAGCCTGTCTGATGTTCAAGCTTCTCCAGAAAACACATGAACAACTACAGAAGCACAGGACGCATCAGTCAAGCCAGACGTGAGGAGCAGCTTCCTCTATGTTCATCCTTGTGTGTGTACCCGTCCCAGTATGTGACACATTCACATGTGCAGGTACTGTTGACTCGTGGGGAGAAATGCAGAGACAGACGTGACATTTCCTCCAGGTTTGATATGTTCCTCATTCCTGTCCTGATCCCCTGATCTACACACACAGACCTACAGCACAGGTCCCACCTCATATCTCATATATGTCATGTATGTCATTACACGTATGTCCCCATGGTAACAACCTTTCATACCGTGTGCTCATGAATTCATTGCCACAAACTGTCCCGTTCCGTGTCTGACAGCCGGACTCTGAAGGAGCTGATCAGCCGCGTCCCCGACCGGGCCGTCTGTGTTAAAGCCCGGCTTGAGACCGCTTGTCAATGTCGAAGGTCCGTTTAGCGAAATGCATTAATTATGCAGATCGAAGGAAAGTGAGAGAGAGTAAGAAACACAGTGAAGTCAAGTGTGTGTGTGTGTGTGTGTGTGTAGGTTGTGCACATGGCGTGTGTACAGTTCATTAAGCACTAATGACTGGTGTAGCGAGCTACAGGCTATGCTGCTCAAGGTGTCCCCCCCCGCCCCCCGCTCAGCCATGCAGAACCAGCACATGTTGGATTAATGATCACACTCCCCTAATTCAGAAGGCTAAGGGGCTGAAATAATAATCAACATCACAATCAGTGCATATTAAATATAATTGCTGGTAATTTGTGAACCTTAAACAACACTCCAGTGCAGTGGAGGGGTCTGCTACAGTGGGCTACTGTGTGATCCTCCAGCAGAGAGAGTAGAGCAGCTACTACACCATCCAGACCAGCAGCTACTACACCATCCAGACCAGCATCTACTACACCATCCAGACCAGCATCTACTACACCATCCAGACCAGCATCTACTACACCATCCAGACCAGCAGCTACTACACCATCCAGACCAGCATCTACTACACCATCCAGACCAGCATCTACTACACCATCCAGACCAGCAGCTACTACACCATCCAGACCAGCATCTACTACACCATCCAGACCAGCAGCTACTACACCATCCAGACCAGCAGCTACTACACCATCCAGACCAGCATCTAAACTGTTCATATTACAGACCGGTGGTAAACTGTTCATATTACAGACCGGTGGTAAACTGTTCATATTACAGACCAGTGGTAAACTGTTCATATTACAGACCGGTGGTAAACTGTTCATATTACAGACCGGTGGTAAACTGTTCATATTACAGACCAGTGGTAAACTGTTCATGCTGCAGGTTGTGAACACGTGTTTGATACCATTCCTCAGTTCGTTCCATGCATTACAATGAGCCCTCCTCCGATTTCAGCCTCCTCTGGACTGCAGGCAGTAACAGTGTTAGAGGGGAAATGTGAGAGAGCTGTACAGTATTAGTGAGGTTTGTGAGAGAGCTGTACAGTATTAGTGAGGTTTGTGAGAGAGCTGTAGAGTATTAGTGAGGTTTGTGAGAGAGCTGTACAGTATTAGTGAGGTTTGTGAGAGAGCTGTACAGTATTAGTGAGGTTTGTGAGAGAGCTGTACAGTATTAGTGAGGTTTGTGAGAGAGCTGTAGAGTATTAGTGAGGTTTGTGAGAGAGCTGTACAGTATTAGTGAGGTTTGTGAGAGAGCTGTACAGTATTAGTGAGGTTTGTGAGAGAGCTGTACAGTATTAGTGAGGTTTGTGAGAGTGCTGTAGAGTACAGCTCAGCACCTGAATGGGAAATGACTCAGGAGAGCATAGAAAGGGCTGCTGAAAGAGATACTCAAAACAATGTGCACAAAGTGCATTCAATTACATTTCAATGGCTGCAAATGGCTGCGTTTTGAAGATGACTCACTGAGCTTGTTTTAGTCATAGAATATACACTGAAGAAAACTTAATTGAAACTGTTTGTGTAGGGCATAAAACATTTTTTCAATCTTCTGCGTACCTTAACTCCAGAGTCGTGTTGCTAAGTACGTTGTTAGAGAATGGACCCTTCTGATTGGTTCTGAACCTTCTAGTTGGTTCTGAACATTCTGGTTGGTTCTGAACCTTCTGGATGGTTCTGAACCTTCTAGTTGGTTCTGAACATTCTGGTTGGTTCTGAACCTTCTGGTTGGTTCTGTACATTCTGGTTGGTTCTGAACATTCTGGTTGGTTCTGAACCTTCTAGTTGGTTCTGAACATTCTGGTTGGTTCTGAACCTTCTGGTTGGTTCTGTACATTCTGGTTGGTTCTGTACATTCTGGAACCTTCTGTACATTCCGGTTGGTTCTGGAGTGGCTGTCCATTGACCTGTCCACTCTGACGGGATCTGACAACGGGCCTTCTAGGCCCGAACTTACCAGAATATTACATCTAAAGCTTCTCTGAAGAACATGTATTTATTGCTCCTTTAAAATCACTCTACAACATGGCTACAGAGGCTCTCTAAAGCCTGCGACCTGCGACCTGCGACCTGCGACCTGCGACCTGCGTCTGCTGCTGTCTGTGTACACAGAGGCCAGGGGAGGCTGATGGAGGACAGGGGAGGCTGATGGAGGACAGGGGAGGCTGGGAGAGGCCAGGTGAGGCTGACGGAGGACAGGCTCATCGTAATACATAGAATGGAATGAGGGATGGTGTCATACACATACGTTTGATACCATTCATTACAGTGAGCCTGTCCTCCATCAGGAACCGCCTCTTAGTACATCAGGAACCCCCTCTTAGTACATCAGGAACCGCCTCTTAGTACAGCAGGAACCCCCTCTTAGTACATCAGGAACCCCCTCTTAGTACATCAGGAACCCCCTCTTAGTACAGCGGCACACTGCCTCTTAGTACAGCAGGAACCCCCTCTTAGTACATCAGGAACCCCCTCTTAGTACAGCGGCACACTGCCTCTTAGTACATCAGGAACCCCCTCTTAGTACATCAGGAACCCCCTCTTAGTACAGCGGCACACTGCCTCTTAGTACAGCAGCACACCGCCAGGACCAGAGAACCGCCTCGCTGCCAACAGCAAGCATGACCACAAGACCATAAGCTGTTAGTTGTAATTATATCAGCAGTGTTGCTGCATTAGTGTGTGAAAGCACTGAGCTGTTCGAGTCAGGATCCATCCTCCCTGTAAAACAGTCTAATGGCCTGGGGGTAGAAGCTATTTAGAAACCTAGACAGCTCCAAGGGGAGGCTGGTGGAGGTAGAAATCAGAGGACGGTCTCATTGTAATATATGGAATGAAATGAGGAATGGTATCAAACATGTGTCCTCCGATTTCTACCTCCACCAGCCTCCCCTGCTCTACGGCTGATGGAGAGCCGTACGCTTGTAATGCTCTTCAGAGAACAAAACAAAAACAACAAACGGGAAAACAGCCAAATGACTATGATTAATATACCAGACACAAATGATTACAGATCAACACTTGAGTTGAGGTGGAGTGTGTTTGTAATATGTCTGGCTTCATGAAGTCATCATAATCCATCTAATCTGCAGCTCTTGCTGTGTGGTGTGGGCTGCATCGTCACTGAGGCATGTCTGAGCAGACAGCAACGCTGCCTTAATCCAGAGGGGCTGAGTCATGGAGATGTGGATTAGGGTGCTGCAGCGCCTTCCTCCAGAGAAAGAAAACAAAGAAGGGAAAAAACAATAGTCATCAGCAAAAAACCACCGCCTCGATCTGCCACACTCTGCCCCTTGTTCTTAACTGGGACACGGATTGCGGTTTGGGGAGCGGGGAGCGGGGAGGGGGGAGCGGGGAGCGGGGAGGGGGGAGGGGGGAGGGGGATGACAGGAGGAAGGCTTCAGCCTTTCATCAGGGTAGGGAACGGAGGTAGACGGGTGTTTGTGACACTTGAGGTTTGAAGTGCCTATTAGAGGCTCCCGGAGCGTCCTGGGAGGAAGTAAGATCTGTATCTAAGGAATGTCCTCCTTTAGTTCCAGGCTGCCTGCAGGCCTGGTCATGTGATGCCTGGTCATGTGACAACATCATTGCAGTATGTCTCAGACCAAAACACACAGAGAAAACACCAATGAAACGCTGCAATACCGGTTGTTCTCTCTCTATCACACACACACACACACACACACACACACACATCCAAACGCATACGCATACGCATATGCACAGTTTCAAATAATTTCTCCACACAAAATCAGAGGAAGGACTGCAGATCCAGTCTGACTAAACAGATGCATCATGCTGAGCAGAGATGACATCATAGTAGAGATGACATCATAGTAGAGATGACATCATTCTGAGTAGAGGGCGAGGAGAGATGACATCATAGGCCACATCCCTTTTTCTATGCGTCATCAGACTGATCTGTTGCATTCAACGTTTCTGTCATGAATAATGAACATAATACATCTGGAAATACACTGACATACAACCATGGTATCACACCATCGTCTGACATACAACCATAGTATCACACCATCACCTGACATACAACCATGGTATCACACCATCACCTGACATACAACCATGGTATCACACCATCACCTGACATACAACCATGGTATCACACCATCATCTGACATACAACCATGGTATCACACCATCATCTGACATACAACCATGGTATCACACCATCACCTGACATACAACCATGGTATCACACCATCGTCTGACATACAACCATGGTATCACACCATCATCTGACATACAACCATGGTATCACACCATCACCTGACATACAACCATGGTATCACACCATCACCTGACATACAACCATGGTCTCACACCATCATCTACATGTGAACAGAATGTCTCCTCTCTCTCACAGGCAGAGCCACAAACCCAGTAGGGAGAAATCAGCTTTGAAAAATAGAACTTAATTCTATCCAATAGAATTGCCTGCATCATTTCTAGTCCCTTGTTTTCCCCCTGCCCCAACCCTCCCCTAATTGGAGGACATGAAAAGAACATTATGGGTATAATATATATGTTTTGCTCTTCAATGTGTCCTTTGTCTCTCAGGCATAGCAGGCAACCCGGTGCTCTTCAACCACAACGGAGACGCCCCGGGTCGATATGAGATCTACCAGTACCAGATCAAGAACAAGACCGCAGAGTACAAGATCATCGGCCACTGGACGGACCAGCTGTATCTCAACGTAAGCCTCTCTTTTGATCTCACAGTTCTGATCAGATCAGCTCATTCATATTCTCCTGCAGTGCTCTGCTCTGACAGAATCACCCTCTTGATAGGCTGTTGTGTTCCCCTCAACTGCAGCACACGGTTAGTGATTCCTCCTCAGCCATTAGAGCTCCCATCTTCAAAGGGAGCAAACATCCTGAGGGTGCGTTAATGATTAACAATGTGGATTGTGATGAAAGAGCGCAATAAGAGCTTAAGAACAGACACACAGACGCTATGATGCCTTCAGACAGCGTCACAGACCCAGAGAAACAATATTGTGGACACAGGGTGTTACAAAGCTATAAAAGTGAATTACAGAACGCTGTCCTGCAAATAATGTTGTAAGTGAATATGGAGAGAGAGAGAGAGAGCCTGGGGCGAGCCAAGATGGAGCGATAGGAAAACACGTTGCTATGGAGTGGACCTTGGTTGTCAGCTTCACCTCCTCTTCCAATGCCACACACACACAGCACTGTCGCTAATGCTAATATAGAGATGGGGCCACCGTGCTGTGTTGCTAATGCTAATAATACTAATGCTAATATAAAGATGTGGCCCACCGTGCTGTGTTGCTAATGCTAATAATGCTAATGCTAACATAGACCCTGGCCCTCACTGTGCTGTGTGTGCCAGTTCTCCTTCCAGAAGAAGCTTTAGTTCATTAGGATTCTTTGAGCTGTTAATTAAATGTACATTTGGGGATTTGCTGGCTATGAACTTAAAGCAACCACCATTCAAGGAAAGAAAGTTAATAACATTACACTAAATACACCCTTTTAAAATGCCAAAATACTCTTTATCTATAATAGCATTTTTAATGGAGAGGAAAATCGCTCACACTCGCAGTATGCCACAAAGCAAGAAGAAACAGTGTTTGGGGCGATAGCGATCGTTAATATAATAATAATATATGCCATTTCGCTGACGCTTTCTTCCAAAGTGACTTACATTGCAGTGAGTGCATACATTTTCAGTGTACATGGTTCCAGCGGGAATCGAACACACAACCTAAGCGTTGTTGGCGCCGTGCTCTACCAGCTGACACCATCTCTCCTCCCCCTCAGATTCGTGCCATGCAGTGGCCGGGCAGCGTGCGGCAGACGCCACGCTCCATCTGCAGCCAGCCCTGCCAGCCCGGCGAGCGCAAGAAGATTGTGAAGGGCATGCCCTGCTGCTGGCACTGCGAGCGCTGCGACGGGTACCAGTACCAGGCCGACACCTTCACCTGCAAGATGTGCCGCTTCGACCTGCGGCCCAATGAGAACCACACGTCCTGCCGGCCCATCCCCATCGTCAAGCTGGAGTGGAGCTCGCCATGGGCGGTGTTCCCCGTGCTGCTGGCCGTCCTGGGCATCATGGCCACTCTGCTGGTGGTGGTCACCTTCATCTGCTACAACGACACGCCCATCGTCAAGGCGTCCGGCCGCGAGCTGAGCTACGTGCTGCTGACGGGCATCTTCCTGTGCTACGCCACCACCTTCCTGATGATCTCGCCGCCCGGCGTGGGCGTCTGCTCCCTGCGCCGCATCTTCCTGGGCCTGGGCATGAGCCTCAGTTACGGGGCGCTGCTCACCAAGACCAACCGGATCTACAGGATCTTCGAGCAGGGCAGCATGTCGGTGAGCGCCCCCAGGTTCATCTCCCCGGCCTCCCAGCTGGTCATCACCTTCAGCCTGACCTCAGTGCAGCTGCTGGGCGTGTGTATCTGGTTCGGCGTGGACCCGTCCCAGGCCATCATCGACTACGAGGACCAGCGTGCGGTGAATCCAGCCCTAGCCCGCGGCGTGCTGAAGTGTGACATCTCAGACCTGTCTCTGATCTGCCTGCTGGGCTACAGCATGCTGCTCATGGTCACCTGCACCGTCTACGCCATCAAGACGCGCGGCGTGCCCGAGACCTTCAACGAGGCCAAGCCAATCGGCTTCACCATGTACACCACCTGCATCATCTGGCTGGCCTTCATCCCCATCTTCTTTGGGACGTCTCAGTCGACAGAAAAGGTAAAGGATTGCTGTACCTAAACAGTCACATGGTTCTGTTGGCTTTTCTTTTTTTTTTCTGTTTGTTTGTGTTGATCTCCAGAGGAATTGGCAGACATACTGTACAAAGAGGACTCTATACTGCGTCTCTCTCTCTCTCTCTCTCTGTCTCTCTGTCATAGTCTCGTTCCCAGAAACCTCTGCCCAAATGCATGAAAGGTCTGGTTGACCAATGCGTCAAACTTGGCCTTGGCTTTACCTCACATCAATCACCCCCCCCCCCCAAGTGCGTACACACCACACATTTCTACACCTCGCAGCCCTGTAATTTGCTGAAATCAAATAATAATAAATACTTTACTCATTAAATTCAGTCCCACTAAGGCCAGGTTTGAGTCGTTGATTCCAGGCTTATATGGGCTATGCGCAATAGCCTGGGAAGGAGGTTAATTCTTTCATGTTTTGGGTTAATGCATTGGCTTCTTTATAGAGGCTCCTTTGAACCTTTGTGTTATTATACAAGGCCTGTGCAGAGGCAGCGTAGGTGGATATGGTGGATTTAAATACAAATGCTGTTTCCTGCTGTTTGCACGAGACATTCCTGGCACGACTACACATGAAGAACACTCTAACTACTTATACTACAATATACCACGCAAGGGCACGCATTCTCATTTTGTAATCATTAAGTTTTAATCTCCCCTGCAGTCTTGGTTTTATGAAGACTGGAATTCCATATCGCGGTATTGTATAATTCCGCAGCTTACGTCTGAGAATGAGAAAAAATTCAAATGAGATGACGTGGAAACTTGAATCTGATTCAAAGACAGAAATTTAAAAAAAACAACTAAAAAAACCAGTAGACTGAACATGCAGAGCAGTTAAGAGGATTCCTTCACCTCCTCAGGCGCTTCGGAGCCCCGCGTACAGTAACGCTGTGAGTCATGTGTGCCACTGTGTGTTAGTGACCCATGACCTGTTCAGCCACCAACAGCTCACACGCCTGTCAGCGTGTCACATCAATGAGCCTGACCCGGCGGACCGCAGGCCCGGATCAGACCAGCTCCCGAAGGAACACTGGGACTAACGAGGGTCAGGAGGGCAGGACATGGAGTAAGGGCTTCCACCAAGGCGGGGGGGGGGGGGGGGGGGGGGTGGGGGGATCAGAGGACAGGATCATTGTAATGCATGTAGTGATGGGGGCTACAGTACCAGTGGTGGTGGTGGTGGTGGCGGGGGGGGACATGCCCAGTGTAGTTTGGGAGATTGAGAGATTGAGATTTAATTAACATCAGCTTTCTGTGGATGAGGTAATCCATTAGCTAGCATGGCTTTGAATAACAACACAGGGAGCCCAGCACAACTAATTCAATTAGAAACCCTGGAACAGGTTGTCTCTCAGAAGCTGAAGATAAGAGGGCCTTTCTGCTTGTATTCGTCATTCATTAACTCATACGTTTCTCAGGAAAACTGCGGCACAATGTGAGCCAGATACGGTAACTTTAAAAACTCCACCGCTGCCTCGAGCTTTGCCAGATGAAACAGTAAACACGCATTGAAATTCCCTCCAATTTCTGCAGCCTTGTGGCGTACTGCAGTGCCTAATCCTGTTAGACGACAGCCATCCTAAACCAACGTACAGGAACCTTCGGAGGTCCAGAAGTGGGAGGATAGCAGGATGTTAGAATGCCGTGTAGTTGCAGTGCTGCTGCCATCTGCCCTGGAGATTACACTGTGCCTTAACAAACGCTCTCTGGCACGCCGCAGCGCTGAGGCCACTCGCACTCCAAAACGCTTAATTTCCAAATCAATGAGAAGAAGAACGCCGTGACAGACTCCCAAGGCTCTTACGTAAAGTGTTCCTTTTTAAAGAAATTAACGCCAAAACAAAAGCGTCTCGTAATCATGCAAAGTGACAGGCACAACAAAGCCTGGCAGCTTGTGATGACACGTCTTTTAGAGCAATTAAATGCCTCACTTCCTCCTGGTCTTGATTTACCTTATCTGTCCGCCTATGTGCTCATCACCCGCCGCTCCCAGCCAGCCCCCGCCTCAGCGCTCTGAGCAGACTCATTTATTTGTCATCCCATGTCAGGGTAAGTGATGTGCCATCGGAGGCCGGCTCCGTTATTCAGACGGGGACATCTGGCCTATTATAGAGTGTGATCACCGAACCTGATGCTAGCTATGGGAGTGGATGCGGCTAACCCGCTAACCGGCTAACCTGCTAACCGGCTAACCTGCTAACCCGCTAACCTGCTAACCCGCTAACCTGCTAACCCGCTAACCTGCTAACCCACTAACCTGCTAACCCACTAACCTGCTAACCCACTAACCTGGGGAAGAAAGTCTAAATCAGTGTCTCTCCACAATGGACTCTGAGAGAGAGAGAGAGAGGTGTCTCTGCACAATGGACTCAATTCAAATGCAATCAGCCCACACAGAGAGGGCAGCCATTATGGTGCTGAATGGCTGATTGAGTGAGTGGGTTTTGTTTATGTCTTTATGGAGTTGCCATTGTGCTGTCGGCCATGTCAACAGCTTGTTGAGAACGGTGTCATTTTGCTGTGAATGAGAGCGAGCTCATGAACACCAGATCACATTGTATAGGGCAGGCTCTGGGCTTAGGGCAGGCTACATGCTAATGGGAGGCTGTGTGCTAACAGCAGGCTAGGGGTCCATGTCTTGGCATGTCGGAGCCGTCCTCATCCTTCTGGCTACCTGCACCAGGCCGAGGCTAATCTCTCAAACACAGTCTGAAAGATCCAATGCAAAGACTGTCTCTCTCTTAATGCCTGAAGCTGTTCTGTCAGAAATGAGATTAAAAAGACCAAGCTTAAATACAAAGACACTTGAACAGCACTTCAGCGACATGAACATTAAGCAGGCTTTCCAGAGGCTTAAAACTCTCACGGGCTACTCAAGGAGGAATAGACCAATAAGCCTGCCGCGCGGGGGGAGATGGACCAATGGGCTTGTCATCTATCTATCTATCTATCTATCTATCTATCTATCTATCTATCTATCTATCTATCTATCTATCTATCTATCTGAGGATCACTGCCACAGTGGACAGAGGGCTAAACAGTCCCTTATCCACTCCATGTATTACAATGAGCCCGTCCTCCGATTTCTACCTCCACCAGCCTCCCCTGGCTGAACACGATCTTGGGATCGTGGGTTTCACAGCGGTTACTCTGGTACCAGTCCGGAGCCCCTCTGGGTTTGAAGTGATTGACTGGTGCATTCTGGGGGCGCGGTGCTGATCAAGGGGCAGAACAACAATACTGTGTTAATCACATCCTCCTGCAGTGACACATCACCGCGTCCCCAGAGGCCTCTGTTGGTTTATTAGTTTAATTAGACCGTAATCGTACTCCGTCCTGATCCAATAGGCTGTGGTGCTGAGTGTCTGCATGCCGCGTTAAGTGACCATGCAAAGCAGCAAAGTGTGAAACGAAAAAGCGGAAATGATTCCCGGCCTGTCATTTCTGAGCACGTCGATTTAGCTAACGATAGTTAAAACGACAGCATCTCGGAGGGCCTCGACTTTTTGTCAACAACCGAAAAAGAGTTGGTGCTTTTTTAGTCCAGAGATAAAGGGAAGTGTTATCTAACGGGTTAAAAAATTCAGGGCCTTCTTCCTGTTCGCGTGCACCTAGACACTGAGGTTCATAAGCAAACCACGCAGGACTTCACATCCCCCCCCACCCCCATCCTCCTCCCCCCCCCCCCCCCGTCCTCCTCCTCCTCCCCATCCCTCCCCATCCCCCCTCCCCCCTATCCTCCCCACATCCCCCCCCCCCCCCCCCCCTATCCTCCCCACATCCCCCCCCCATCCTGCCTGTTCTCTTTCACTCATTAAGGCTGCAGTGAGGCGTATGAGCATGCCTAGCCTGGGGCCGGTGGACGCCATGGTGATGAGACGGGTGTGTAATACTGTACCCTCCATCCCGCCTCCGTCAGCGGTTCTGAGCTCAGGTCCATCAGGGAGGAGCACCGCCTAATGAGCTCTGCTACAGAGAGGGAAACGGGTTTCCTCCCAAGTACACAGCCCCTTGGTGGATCTACAAGCACAGAACCAGGCAGCAGAACTGGGTTATTGTGTTTTAAGCTATTCAGTTGTTCCGTTAAAATAAATGAGATAATATCCAGAGAGCGCTTGATTGATTGATTGATTGATTGATTGATTGATTGATTGATTGATTGATTGATTGATTGATTGGTTGATTGATTGATTGATTGTAAATATTGGTAATCACCAATAGGGTCTAGTTGTGTTTCTATTGCTTTATCACATAAACACACACACATTCTCCATGTCAGAGACTCTGTTCCGTTCTAAATGGAAGGGCCACAGGATATTTTTCTCATTTCTTTCAATGAATACATGATCTAAAGAACAGCTCGGTCTCTGTACTTCCCCCGAGACACCAGCCGAGCCCAGAGCAGCCGAGCCCAGAGCAGCCGAGCCCAGAGCAGCCGAGCCCAGAGCAGCCGAGGCCAGAGTCGTGCTCTAGTTAACAGTCTCCACAGCTGGAGGAAGACCACCACAGCTGCCCTTTTCTTCTCTTCTCTTCTCTTCTCTTCTCTTCTCTTCTCTTCTCTTCTCTTCTCTTCTCTCATCCAAGCCCCTCCCCCTCCATCTGTCCTGCCTGGATGTGGATGAGACACTGTAGGGAGAGAGGCAGCGCTGCACAGAGAACCCCACAGAGAACCGTAGAACTCCACAGAGAACCATAGAACACCATAGAAAACACCATAGAAAACACCATAGAGCACCATAGAAAACACCATAGAGAACACCATATGGAACACCATAGAACACCATAGAGAACACCATATAGAACACCATATAGAACACCATAGAACACTATAGGGAACACCATAGAACACCATAGAGAACACCATATAGAACACCATATAGAACACCATAGAACACTATAGGGAACACCATAGAACACCATAGAGAACACCATAGAAAACACCATAGAACACCAGAGAAAACACCATAGAACACCATAGAGAACACCATAGAAAACACCATAGAACACCAGAGAAAACACCATAGAACACCATAGAGAACACCAGAGAACACCATAGAGAACACCATAGAACACCATATAGAACACCATAGAGAACACCAGAGAACACCATAGAGAACACCATAGAACACCATAGGGAACACACAGCCGAGGAGACACTGGTCAAATGGAACTGATTAGAATTCACTGGTCAACACTGTATCAAAGATGGATGAATATTTAACCAGGGCACGCAGCGACCGAGATGAGTCAGGGTGGAGTGGGACTGTGTCGGGTAGAAGATCCTATCACGGTGTCTGGATTCAATTTGTTGTGGTAGGTTTAATGTTAGCCGGGCCTTAATCACTCTTTCTCAAACGGTCAGGAGGAGCCACACTCTCACAATGTAAACACTTCCACAGAGACCTTCCTCTTCTTTTATGCTCTCATTAAGCTTCTCATTAAAGCTGGGCTGAGAGAGGGAGGGAGAGAGAGAATGGAGAGAGGGAGGAAGATAGAAGGAGAGGGAGAGAGAGAGAGAGAACGGTGTGAGGGAGACCACAGAGAAGGAGAGAGGGAGACCAGAGAGAAGGAGAGAGGGAGACCAGAGAGAAGGAGAGAGGGAGAACAAAGAGAAGGAGAGAGGGAGACCAGAGAGAGGGAGAACGATACTCAGCAAGGTCCTCCCCCATGATTCTGAATGTTCAATCATGTATACAATTTTCATGAGGCTGTTTATTTTTTATGGGGCAGCTTGTAGCGAATCAGAATAGGAGGTGATCGGCACGGTGTTATGATGAAATTAGTTTTAAGGTTGTCGTGACCACCATTAAAACTAGCACGGCAGAAACTGAAGCAACCAGGTGGTCTGGAGCGTGCTCTGGGAAAACAAATATTAATGTTGAGTTGATTGAATTTAATAGGCAACATAATGGAATAACCTATTTCCTCAGACGTCTCTGCTCTCTAACCACGAGACACTCAGCACTGATGGACCAATACAGAGAAATCCTTTACAGCTCACAGTGAAACACCACAGACACATCCTGCTGCCCTGCCATCGTACAGACCACTGTCTTACACACTCTGTACACAACAACATTTCTCAATGCTCCTCGTCTCGTATCATATGATGATGGTTGTTCCACTTAAAGGACACACTGCTGGACGTGTCTGAGTCAGTAGTAAAGAGGACATGACATTGACATGCAATTTTCAATTGTTCAACTAAATGCATTGTTTGCAGATGCTAACTGTGATGCTAACTGTGATGCTAACTGCAATGCTAACTGTTGTGTTGTTCCAGATGTACATCCTAACTGTGATGCTAACTGTGATGCTAACTGTGATGCTAACTCTGGTGCTGTTCCAGATGTACATCCAGACGACCACGCTGACCGTCTCTGTAAGTCTGAGCGCCTCTGTGTCTCTGGGGATGCTCTACATGCCCAAGGTCTACGTGGTGCTCTTCCACCCAGAGCAGAACGTCCCCAAGCGCACGCGCAGCCTGAAGGCTGTGGTCACCGCCGCCACCATGTCCAACAAGTTCAACCCCAAGGCCAGCCTCAGACCCAACGGGGAGGCCAAGACCGAGCTGTGTGAGGAGACACAAGGTGAGGCCGTGGGGGAAACCAGGGGAGGCCGGCAGAGGACGGGGTTGTGGTTATTGCGTGGAACGGAGTAAGGAATGGTATCAAACACACGTGTGTTTAGTCTGAGAGTATTCCTGAATAAGGTTCCATGCAACAACAACGAGGCCGTCCTCTGATTGCTACCTCTGCCAGCCTCCCCTGAGCTGAGGGCGTGGTAGAAACACAGGGCTAGGAGCAGCCCTGTTTGTGTTCATGTTTCTCTCTGGAGTTTCCTTCTTCAGGCTGACAGAATCACAGAAACACACTGGCGTATAGCAGAGGTAGAAGACACAGTCAGGACTGACGCCAGCCAACGCTCACCATTGTTATTTTACACTTCAATGGATTTGGGGAACTAGCCGCCATCTTTCATGTTAGAAAAAAAAGAAACAGAAACAGAAATGTGTTAGTGATTCAGGAGAAGGTATGAAAACATCCGCTGGTTTCGAAGTCTCCACTGCTGTGCTGTGCTGTGTGTGTGTGTGTGTGTGTGCGTGGGGGGGTGGGGGGGGGGGGTCATGGCAGGAATAACAGAGGCACTAATGACAAGTGTTGACGTCTGTGGCAAGGTTCCTCATCAAGCCTGGCTCTGCCTTCCAGACCACCTCCATTAGACAGAGAGAAGTCCAACTGTTTACATTTTACAAGTTTGACATTCAGCAGACACTTGTATCCAAAGCAACAAGTACATTTGTCTAGCGTAAGTGAATCATCATCAGTCATCATAAGCAAAAATCTATGCTAGGACCAGGGGCCGTTGGCAGTCACAATGCTAGAAGAAGGAAGGATTCTTTTTTTTTTTTTATTATTATTATTATTATTAGTTATTATTAACAGTAGAGGAACTGTACAGAGGGGTAGTGGGGGTGAAGAGGTCTTTACAGAGGGACAGTCAAGATGCAGCCTGAAGAGATGTGTCTTCAGTCTACGACACAACTTCAACACAGAGGAGCTGTTCTTATGGAGGGGTCAAGCAGTCTGAGATCCATTTCAATTTCAGTTACTTCTAGAAACACGTCTCCTTCTTTCATTTAAATGCATATTGCAGAATCTCAGAGATAAACACTCTGCTTATGCTCAGCATGCTGAACAGGAATCTTGCTAAATTCTCCTTTTTGCTATTTAACGCCCAATATGTGCCACTCGTGAAAAGTCTGCTGTAAATAATTGAGAGGCAAATTAGTTTCCTTTCTGAACCGGCTGGACCTCTAATCCCGCCCTCTCATTTCAATACCAATAAACCTGCCTGGTATCAGCAGCAGGTCTGCTGCTACACAACCCAGCTGAATAATGACTTCAACAATCGACTCAGCAGAAATTACTCAGGTGATGGCTAAACCCCCCCCCAACACCCCCCCCCCCAACACATCCCCTCCCCCCAACACACCCCCTCCCTCCTTCCCCCCTCCTCCCCCCAACACACCCCCTCCCCCCTTTCCCCCCTCCTCCCCTCAATTTTAATCAGTCAGGTCTGTTAACGGAGATATCCTCCCTCTTGGTGAACATGTTAATGATGCGTGCAGCCCTGCGACCGTCTGCTACGGGAGCTGTCTGATTATTCACAACCTGCAACTTTTTTGCGTCGATAGCAAAAGTTACAAATACACAAATACACCACACACACAAATACACAAATACACCACACACACAAATACACAAATACACCACACACACAAATACACAAATACACCACACACACAAATACACAAATACACCACACACACAAATACACCACACACACAAATACACAAATACACCACACACACAAATACACCACACACACAAATACACAAATACACCACACACACAAATACACAAATACACCGCACACACAAATACACCACACACACAAATACACAAATACATAAATACACAAATACACCACACACACAAATGTTTGATTGTGACGGTTTTGCTAAGAAGGGTGATGATCATTGTGCTGCGTTACACAACGTCTACATTTACACACACGCTACATTTACACACACACACACACACACACACACACACACACACACACATACATCTACATTTACACACATGCTACGTTTACACACACACACACACACACACACAAAACGTCAACGTTTACACACACTGAACACATATGCTATGAGAGTGGTTTGTTAAACAAGGGCTTTTGCTTCTACAACAACAGCAGCAGCCACCACCAGTGTGAGCTGTGTACACTATAGACATGGTAGGTGTGACAGCAGCGTTCCTCCTGATGGCCTGTGGTGTGCAGGGGGCTGCAGGCCAAAGGCTTTCAATAAGCACCATTTGTCATTGTCACTGCCATGGGGACACATACAGTACACAGCAACCAGCAGGAGGAAAACAACAGTGGAAGATGTCTGGATTTATCTGGTCCACCTCAGCCAATCAGATAACACAGTGCAGGGTGCTGACCGGAGAGCTGAGGTCCGGGGAGACAAGAGGATGGGGGGGGGGGACGGGGGGGAGACGGGGGGGGTGGGGAGACAGGGGGGAGACGGGGGGGAGGAGGGTGGGGAGACGGGGGGGAGACAGGTGGGGAGACAGGGGGGGAGGGTGGGGAGACGGGGAGGGTGGAGGTCTGGGGAGACAAGAGGAGGGGGGAGGAGGGTGGGGAGACAGGGGGGGAAGAGGTCTGGGGAGACAGGGGGGGTGGAGGAGGGTGGAGGAGGATGGAGGTCTGGGGAGCTGACTGACCTCTCATCTTCCACAGAGCAAATACAACAGCCAAGCCTATGCCTGAGGTTAAATATGGCCAGACGTGCTTTACACTTGAATGTGGAGGAGTATTGTATGCTTGTTTACTTCTGAAAACACCATCATAGAATAACACAACTCATTTATTCAGGGGTGAAGCACAAGCTAGTAATAAAACTTGTGAAAACAAAGTCTGTCTAATAACCCAATCCTTCCACAGCAAAGGCTCTACTGTCTCTCTGTGCTGTTTATGTGAGGGTGTTAACCTTGACTCTCTCTCTCTCTCTCTCTCTCTCTCTCTCTCTCTCTCTCTCTCTCTCTCTCTCTCTCTCTCTCTCTCTCTCTCTTGTTTTTCTCTCTCCTCTCTTTTAGCTTTTGCCACAAAGCAAACATACATCAGCTACAGCAACCATGCAATCTAGGGGAGGAAGGCCATGCAATCTAGGGGAGGAAGGCCATGGTCGTTGTTCAGGGCTGTCACCTCCTGGTGAAAATGTTGTCATGCAGTGGAAACAGGAGAAGAGGAGCATGGTGGGATCTGGGAATCATACAAGCAGATTTCACTGGTAACAGACAGACAGACACACAGACAAACAGACAGACAGACAGACATACAGACAGACAGACGGGCGTGGAGAGGAGGACAGACACACAGAGATGCAGGGAGAGAAGCGACCCTCAGGAGATCACAATTACAGATCAGAATTGTGACACTCCATCTTGTCTGTGGAAGACGCCAAGCAGAGGTCTTTACGGACGATGCTACCTCTCCTTGTAGTATTTCCATCCCAGCTGCAGTACGCCCTCTCCTCTCTTCTCCAAAGGACTCCTCTTCTAAAGCCCGTAGACTCATATGCTAACGGATGTGTGACTTCATGTGTGATGTTATCGTCTGTCAGTTGAGTGATCAGTGATGAACAAGACTCTCAAAGCTTTCAGAAGGTTCAGAAACACCAGACGGGGAGGCTAACAGTCCTTCATTACAAGGAGGGGTTTCTGTTTATTTATTTACACTTGTTTAGGTTTTACCAGTTACATTGAGAACATGACTGGACATGAAAAATCATTCCAACGATGCAGGATAATTGTACAACACCATATTTTGTGGTTTATTTCTCTCCCTGTCTTCACTGAGTTGACAGAGAATAATTACCATGGTTTCAACAAACAAAGAAAAATGGTCATTACTGATTTTGAGCATGCTGGTTTGAACATCCTGTGTTGTGTTGTTAAAAAAAAAAAAAAAAAAAAATCTTTGGAATGCGTTCAAACTCCGTTGCGGTGTTGTTGCCATTGTTTGGGCCTGAGCCTGTTGTTCGTACCTGGTCTCACACTGGTGTGGAGTGATCTTTGTTTATTTGTGCTAAAATGAGGCCATTCTCTGTATGACCCAACCCTGCCACTGCCCTCCATGTCTGTGCTTCAACGCAGCGGCTCCTGTCTGTCATGAGGAGCTCCTCCGCCGTCCTGAGCTGTCATGGCCAACCCCGTCACCACCCCCAGCTACGCCCCTTCCACCCCCCCGCACCGCCAGACAGGCCAGAACCATTAGAACGGCATTAAGGGAAAGTACGCCCTTCAGAGCTGTCTGTCATCTCAGACACTCTCACACACACCACAAACACACACACACACACACACACACACACACACACACACACACACACACACACACACACATAAAGAAACAAAATAAAAAATATATCATAGGGCTGCATTGTGTTATGCAAAACGCTTCAGGAAGGTGTAGATTCTGAGCGATGATCCAGACGAGGGAACACTAAGAGGGAGGGGACTCTGTGTTCCTTTCATCACCGTCGTCCCGTAGAGATGATTCAGGTGTTGCTGCTGGGGGGGCCGTCTCATGACGGGGGGGGCGTTGTGAGGTCATTTGTGTTGTGAATTCAAGGCTGCTTTCATCCTCTCCTCTGTATTACTTTCAACACGGAGGTGTTGCAGCATAGCTAATGTGAGTGGTCCAGGTTAACAGGCAGGTTGATGTGTGTTATTAAATAGATTGATGATGTCTGCTTTTATGTCCTGACATATTTAAAAAAAAAAACAAAAAAAAAACAAGGGAACAGCGTGAGAAAAAAGAAGCAGCCGGCCATCTGACCGTCTGACCGTCTGACCGTCTGGCCGTCTGACCGTCTGGCCGTCTGACCATCTGAAAACCTCACAACTAACAATGTGTTTGGAGCATGTCCAGTTTTTTTTACAAAATCTTATTTCTAATAAAAATGTTTAAAAAAATTCTAAAATGTCTCTTCTTTGTCTAAACGGTTGTTTGAATACTGAAGGTATAATGACATCATGACAATAGTTTGACACGGTTGAAAAACGATGTTGAATTTCTGAATTGGTTACAATTTGGTAAGGGTTATGGTCAGGGTTAGGGCCAGGGTCAGGGTTAGGGCCAGGGTCAGGGTCAGGGTTAGGATCAAGGTCAGTTTTAGGTTTTTACCTAGTCAGGCTGTCAATGGGATGCTAGTCATGCTAGTCCCTGTCGTCTCTCCGGAATGAGAACTAGCCGTACCATGGTTGGTAGCGAAGACGGCCGACCAGCAGAGGGCAGCAGCGAGGTCATGGTCGACCAGCAGAGGGCAGCAGAGAGGTCATTGGGTTAGATGTCAGGAACAGCTGCAGGTTATGGTCCAAACAAGGAATCAGAATCAGAATTCTTTTATTTGGCCAAATATATTTGCACATACAGGAAATTGACTTGGTGAGGTTGGTGCATAGGACATAAAACAACAATATATATGCAAAATATTAACAAAAAAAATACAAAATAGCAAAATATTAACAAAATACCAAAACATTTTTTTTTTATATGGTTTCAATGTCAGTCAGCGGCTGATAGCATACAAAGGTTTGCTTTGGCGACGGTGTTTATTGTGTGTATTTCTTTGAGCATTTCATTTTGTGTGCATTTTGTCCTGTGGCTTAAAAGAAACATGTTGAACACTTGAAGAAAAACACTTGAAGAACAATTCACTGTTGACTCCATTATGGTTCACATTAACGTGTTAGTCCAGAGGAGCACCAATTCCTCAGAGTTCCTGTAGATGAAATTAGCCTCATTACTTGCAGGGGAAGCTGCATAAATCTGAGGAAATAATATCTCCCTATTTCCCTCCCACAAGCTGATCTTAATAATTACCACTGACACCACCTCCTCACCCTGGCTCTTCCTTCCCCTGTAATGAGTGTGTGTGTGTGCGCGTGCATGTGTGTGTGTGTATGTATGAAAAAGGGAAAGCAAATGAAAGAAAGACAACCCAGAATTAATAACATATTGTAGAAATAAGAAAGACAAAAAAGAAACACAAGTTCATCACCCTGACAGAGAACCAGGGCTGTGCTTGGCTCCTCCTGCTCGCCTGTGTTGTTGATAAGAGCATCACGCACCAGGAGGATTGTTGTTGGGAACATGGAATTATATCAGATCAATGTTCCGCCATCGCTTGTACTTCAGTCCACCACTCTAGCAGCAGCGAAGCCCCAACAGACCCCCAACAGACCCCTAAAAGACCCCTAAAAGACCCCTAAAAGACCCCCAAAAGACCCCTAAAAGACCCCAACAGACCCCTAAAAGACCCCAACAGACCCCTAAAAGACTCTCTCATCTCAAGCCTACAGGATGATGAGCAGCCTCCAGATCAGACCCCTAAAAGACTCTCTCATCTCAAGCCTACAGGATGATGAGCAGCCTCCAGATCAGACCCCTAAAAGACTCTCTCATCTCAAGCCTACAGGATGATGAGCAGCCTCCAGATCAGACCACTCTTTTCGTCCGGACGCAGGTCCAAACGCAGATGTATTGGCTATTTGTGTCGGTGGTAACAGGTGTCTCTCCTGCGCTCAGGTGGTGGAGGAGCGGTTATAGAGGCGCGTTCATGACAGTCAGCAGGTCTGGTGCCATCAGGTGCCATCAGGTGCCATCAGGTGCACTGAAAGGTTTCTGGCTTGAAAATATTAATAATATTTCAGACACGCCCCCTCCAGCGCCCCCTCCAGCGCCTGTGATTGCACTAAGACTGCACTAAGTAACACAGCCCTGAATGTTGCTGAGTACATGTTCATGAATACTGGACTTCATTTAAATCTTTGTGCAAAACCATGAGGTGCAATTAACTAAAATGCCTGAAACGCTGCCTACACTTACACACAGAGCAGGCCAGACTCTGCACTGTGAACAGACAATCGTTATGAAATCTGCATCATTTTGCTCACAAATAAATCTGAAATCGTGCTTAATTTACATTGAAATTCTGCATGTATGAGTCAATTTATTTAATTATTATATAATATATTTGTATTCAGAGAAAATAGTACGAGTCAAAACTTGATGGTATTGTTCAGTTGTCTCTCCCCCCCCAACCCAACACATTCCCAGTTTATTCCAACAACAAAATGCCTTCAACAAATGCCACATTCATAAAAAAATGTGACACATTGTTATTTCAGTACAAAGCAAACACACAATAGCCTGACATGCTCTAGTGAGCAGCTTTCGACTGCAGCAATGTCAGGTTAAACCGCCACATAGCAGGAAACTGATCATCTCAAGCATCAGTGGTTAGAGGAGCACAGGGGAGGCAGGAGACACTCCAGACCACTATACCACAGTAAGGCCTCTCCACAGAGGCTGCACACCGCAGGAGCAGCAGATGAGTCTGTGATATTACTTGAACAGCTGGACCGTTTTAGCTTTAATCAGTCTCAATCTGAAAGCCAGCAATTTTCCAATAAACTTGAGCGTATTTCTGACAAGTTAAGCTGTTGTTATGCAGAGTAGCAGAACATATACAACAGAGAGAGACATTTCTGAGCCTTCCAAAATGACAGTGTGCCTGTTCTACTGTGAAAACTATTGAGAGGTTCGATACAATCTGCTGAACTGTGTAATTGCAGATAAAGTGATACACTTGCTTAGATTGGGGTTGGTTTATCTGCGCAGGCCAGAGGCCGGGCAAGGAGCTGATGGCTCTGTAATGGACTGCCTCAGAGCTGATGACGAAGCTGACCTGTGAATGAAGGCTTCAATGGACACATGACACTGACTTGCTGACGGACTGACAATCTCTCTGATCCGGATGAGAACGTCCGGCGGCGTGGGAGACAGCCCTGCCAGCGCCCACAGCAGGGGAGATATACAGCAATGAACCGTCACTGAAGATGCTGTACTCTATGTGATCCGAATCAATGAAATAACTCCATTAGAAACGGCGGTTCCTAATATGACCATGTACTGTGTTTACACACCCAAACATGACTACTGTGGAGTGTGCACACATCACATCCCACATGATCAAACAAATGTAGAGCTACACCAATCAGAGGACCGAGTGAGTCTGAGTCAGTCGTGTGTCTGGCCAATGGGGTTCACATGTTGTGAAATACTGAATAAGTTGTTACTTTCTCACGGCTTTGCGGCTGGGTTGTCAGGGGATTGGGAGTACCACAGCTCCAAGGCTTTCATGGAACTGACCCCTGATCCATCTGGGCTGTAAAACCGTGTTTACTCACAGCTCTCACCGTCCTGCTCTGCTGAGCAAAACAAGTCCTTAGGAGAGACGTAGCCTCTACAGAGAACAACACAGAGGGCAAACCTCCTGAAGATGAATCACCCATGGCCTCAGTTTTCTTCTCAAAAGGTCTTTCGCAAAGTTAAAATGAAAGTACTGTATTCAGTGATTACGTCCATTCAGTGACTCACTCCATCAAGACTACCATGTAATTCAGTGGTTCTCCACCGCTGTGCTCACTGGAGCCTGCCAGGGTTCATACAGCACACAGTCTCACACCGTACAGTATGTTGCTAGGTAACACTGTGCTTCATGAACACAAAGGGGAACAAATCAAAGCTTTAATGCCCTGACAGCTGTGTGCCTGGTTAAGAACACTATGTTTAGTTAATATCTCCCTGATACAGCTTCCACTTTAACTACGCTGAATGCATAATAATTACTCAACATACGTCTGAATGTCATTTCATGTTAAAAGAGAGCATCCCACTCAATATGCCAAATGGAGGAACCATCACAGGTCAGGGAATGTAGTAGTATAGGTTCTCGTTTGAATCTATTCAAATGTATATATGTAGTTTATTCTGCACTGTTCTACTATGTCACGTCCAGCGTAGGCAGAATGAACGGTGGTTGTACTCATTATTGACTCCAGAAGCCACCAGAGATGACATTGGTGTATTTATCTACAAGGTTGTGGTATTACAGAGACTGCGTTCAAGTGTCTGAAATATACAGAGTCAGAGACGTTTCCTGCTGGAGTCTGAAAGCTGTCTCTAATTGAGCCCAGGGGAGAAGGAGGACCAGAAGTGTGCTTAGAGGAGTGTGCTTAGAGGAGTGTGCTTAGAGAAGTATGCTTAGAGGAGTGTGCTTAGAGGAGTGTGCTTAGAGGAGTGTGCTTAGAGAAGTGCAGGTGAAGGACAGATGCTGGTAGCAGGTTTCCCCAGAGGGAGGCAGCCAGGGTGAGATGGTGAGTTGGACATTTGATTATGACTTTCCTCAGTAAGTCACACCAACCAAACTTTTCTTTTTTTGAGACATGGAGACATGGACACAACAGTATCCACAGTCCTTCACCCCCCCCCCCCCCCCCCCCCCCCAACCCACCCGCCTACAACCAACCTTTTAAACTCCTGCAACGAAACAAGATCCTGGAGTTTCAAACTAGTCTGGAACAAATTCCAAGACCACAGAGCTGAGTAATTAAAAGACGTTCTGATCCGCTGTTCAGAGAGGAAGTGAGAGTGAGAAACAGCGAAGCCGCCATTTATCTTCTGATTTCAACAAAGAAGGACAGAGAGAAAGAGCAATGTTCCCAGAATGGGTTAGGGTTAGGGTTACAAAGAGCAATGTTCCCAGAATGGCCTTGTACTGTACAACAGTGTAATGTGAAGCCAATGAAGGCCAGTCTGTATCTCTGCCACGGCTTCAGCAAGGACCTACCAGACCCTTCTGTTTCTCTGTCATGCTTTATTTCGGTGCACACAGATCCTCCAATCAGCAGTAACAGTCCAGTCCAACCCATCCTGGCATTAACAAGGAATTCCCGAGCATAGCCGTATGTTGTTTGCCAAGCACACGTTTGCCAACCACCACATGTTTGAACAACTAGCTTTCTGGTCTCCTGGTGTCTCCCTGGTTATTTACAGTATTAAACCGCAATATAATCTCCCTGCTACAGCCAAGTCTCAGATGAGAAGAGTTCCTGAACATCAAAGTTTGATATCACCGTGGGTCATCAAAATCACCATCATCATCTATATCATCATCATCATCATCTTCATCATCTATATCACCACCATCATCATCATCACCATCATCATCTATATCACCATCATCATCAATATCATCACCATCATCTATATCACCACCATCTATATCACTACCATGACAGCCCCCCCTCTCTAAATTTATCATCACTGTCTAATTAAGAGGGGATAGATTACAAATGACTGCACCTTGTGCCAACCATGTGCATAGCAGCTTTGTAGCTTTAAATAGACAGATGACTGATTGGTCTTGTGTTGGTACTCTTCAAATCATGTCATCCTAAAGTGTAAATAAACTGAAATGTCATCAGCATTTCTATGGCTGCAACATATGGGGATACACATATCAGAGTAGAGGGAGGAACTCTGCAACTCTGTTGACAAAGCCCAGGTTCTCTGGATTATGTTTATTAGAACATGCATGTACACAACAGTACACAAGCACTACTAGAAATGCTTACTAGCAACTACTACAGTGTGTAGGATCGGCCAATGGGCTGGTCCAGTGTTTCTGATCCTCCAATGGGCTGGTCCAGTGTTTCTGATCCTCCAATGGGCTGGTCCAGTGTTTCTGATCCTCCAATGGGCTGGTCCAGTGTTTCTGATCCTCCAATGGGCTCGTCAAACTACTGAACACTGAGCAGGAGGGAGTTAGGACTCCAGTAGTGTGTTCTTCTTCTTCTCTCCTGCAGCTCCCATCAAGGGACACCTGTGTTCACACACAGGACAGGAAGTGGAAGGAACGTCATGCTACCCAGAATCAGATCAGATCTTTGTGGAACAGCCAGTCTTCCAGAACAGCTCTGCAGCAGACTTCAACCTCCTCTCTTAATACCCAGCAGGGGGCATGGCTAATTTGATACCTGCCAGCTCTGTGGAGCGCTACCCTGCTGATTTTGTTTTTAAAACAATTAAGATCCCTTACTGCTCACAAACCAATTAGCTTCTACTGACGTACCTATACACCAAGGTCTGCCAGGGTCAAATGAATAAAACAAAGGAAGATGATTTGTTAACACTTTACATTACATTGCCCTGACTGTATACCTGTGTAACAACATTGTTATAACATGTTGTTACATGCATAGTCATTAGGTAATTACATAACACAAACTGACACCATATGCTATTACACAAGTGTTTTTTTTTGGTGTGCAAATAAACACAAAATAACAATAACCGACTGAGGAACATGTGTGGGGCAACAGGAACATGTGTGGGGCAACAGGAACATGTGTGGGGCAACAGGAACATGTGTGGGGCAACAGGAACATGTGTGGGGCAACAGGAACATGTATGGGGCAACAGGAACATGTGTGGGGCAACAGGAACATGTGTGGGGCAACAGGAACATGTGTGGGGCAACTGGGGCAACTTGGGAACGGTCCCTCCACTTTTATGATATAGAGCCATTGATTCTTGAAGAACAACATAAATGCCTCATGATCTCAGTTAACTGTCTTACCTCATCAGAACCCCACATAACCCCTCATCAAAACCCCACATAACCCCTCATCAGAACCCCACATAACCCCTCATCAGAACCCCACATAAACCCTCATCAGAACCCCACATAACCCCTCATCAGAACCCCACATAACCCCTCATCAAAACCCCACATAACCCCTCATCAGAACCCCACATAACCCCTCATCAGAACCCCACATAACCCTTCATCAGAACCCCACATAACCCCTCATCAGAACCCCACATAACCCTTCATCAGAACCCCACATAAGCTTGTTTTGCTCCATTGTTTGTAAACAATGTCATTGTAAATCATTTAGATCTCATGGATGGGTTACAGTCCTGGCATCCATAGCTCCGTCTATGAATTTGAGCGTGGTTACATTTCTCCAGCCCCATCAGCCCTCAGCTGTTTACCAAACAAAGTGGTGGGGAGATCGCTTTTTTTTTTTTTTGAATCCCAAATAGCCACTTTAATGTAAAGTGTGTTACTATGTACTGTACAGTAGTACATGACAATGCTGTGTGACTGACTGCTTACACAGACAACACACTCTCCTACACACTCTCCTACACACTCTCCTACACACTCTCCTAGGACCCAGCCATTCATATCTGTCCACAGAAGCGGGCGTCTGTGTAGAGCCATGTCTGAAGACCGTCCAGGTTCCTCAGTAATCATCTTCTCTCAGAGCACATCTGAGGTTATCCAGCGGCCAGGTGTGTACAGGGCCAGGTGTGTACAGGGCCAGGTGTGTACAGGGCCAGGTGTGTACAGGGCCAGATGTGTACAGGGCCAGGTGTGTACAGGGCCAGGTGTGTACAGGGCCAGGTGTGTACAGGGAATGGTCCTGACAACCCAGTACTACCCCTGTTACATAAACCTCTGTATCTCCATCAGAGGAACAGAAGGTTCTCTGGATTAATGTGCTGAAATTGTCTCGGTCCGACCGATCTTCTCTTGACACCATAGTGCGTAAGCCAGCCTCTCGCATAAATCATGTATTCATGTCAGTGGGGGATTTGTGTGCCAATTCTTAACATGTACAAAGGAGACGGTGGTCACGGTGCAACAGCCTCATTTTACAGGCACACTGTCTACAGTCCCTTTCAATAAGCCTCCACCTTCTACAGGACGTCTCGAACCAAATGTACTAAGTCAGAGACAGAAGTACACGCTGTACCATCCATAATATAGGACAAGGGATTTTGACATATTAAAATAGCTTGCTATGTTCTGTCAGAGCCGATGCCTGGGCTGATGATCCCCTCGGTAGAGACGATGCATGTTTCTCACTGCAGCGTCATCCCCTCCAATAGAGAGGCACGGAGGCTCCTCTCACGGGTAACACAACCAAAAAAACATGACAGTTAAAGCAGCATGGAGATTCCATCTCAAATAGTTATTAGAGAGGAGAATAGATGGCTTCTCGTTTCATGATAAGCTTGAATTTCACTTTAGAGTAAGTGGTAAGTGCATTTAGACTGAGTGCCTTTAGCCTTGGCTATGCTGCTCACGTACCCTGAGAAACAGAGTCTCTGCATTACCGCCAATTGCATAGCCATTCGTCAGGAAAACACAGTCAATTTCCTTAGGAAAAAGCTGTCGTTGGATGTCTAATGTGTAAAATCATCTATTGAAAGCTGGGATTGAGGAGCCTTTTCTTTATAGAAGTTACACTCTGGAGGTGATCAGGTTTCATTTAGCTGGAGGGGCTCAAAATGAGTGCAGTGCCACTGCTCACTTGGCGTGACTGGCAGTAGGAGCCTGAAGAGATTACTTCTTTCACTGGTATCTAAAATAACCTAATAACATCACTCCATACTCCCCAACCACAGGACGGCTCAGACCAGTCCTCCCTCTTCACCTGCTCAGACCAGTCCTCCCTCTTCACCTGCTCAGACCAGTCCTCCCTCTTCACCTGCTCAGACCAGTCCTCCCTCTTCACCTGCTCAGACCAGTCCTCCCTCTTCACCTGCTCAGACCAGTCCTCCCTCTTCACCTGCTCAGACCAGTCCTCCCTCTTCACCTGCGACAGACACTTGGCTGAGCTGAATATCTGAGGTTTCCAAAGTGAGAATATGGATGAATCCTGAAACAGCATATTATTGATCGCATCATTCTAACATGTATCAATTCTGATTTTCTGTTTCGGTTTATTGCCTTGTTGTGCCTTTCTGCTTTAATATACTGAAAGGAGTCCAGGATACCGGCTGGCCCACAGGATGAATGGGTGTTATGATGGGAGATGATGGATTGCACACACATATCTGGTTTTCACTCCATATTGGCTTGTCTAAGGTCGGAAACAGCCCAGGTGGCAGCAGAAACATTAAATGAGTCAATCTCATTCCAAACAAACCTTAAATTGCACAAGCTTTTTTGTTTCTTTTACAACATTGCTCCCAAAACTATGATTTATCGAGTAAACTTGCAGTCTGTCATCTTTTAACAACTGGTAGCTTCCCCTGCAATGCCCACATATGATCTGGATGGAGGTTTATCTGACACTGGACAAGTTTCCCCAAAAGTTTGTAGTGCTCTGTTCATATGTATATCTGTCTGTTCATCTGTTTGTTCATATGTATATCTGTCTGTTCATCTGTTTGTTCATATGTATATCTGTATTGTAACAAACATATTTGAGAATCTAAGGCACAAGTTTCAGTGTGCATGTAGACAAGACCTACAACGTGTATCTCTTGGTTCAAGTAAAAGAACATACCAGAGTCTTTAATACTCTTATCTACAGCATAAGGTCAAAGGTCCCCAACACTGCAACACACTTTTGACTTATGGAGTTGACAGGTCAAACATCAGAAATCCATCCAATCCCTCATCCAGATTCCAATTGCCCTTTCCTCCTGCTGATCCTCAGCCGCTGCAGCCGGGGGGAAGTATCTCAGAAGGCCATTACCATGTGGCATATCAGACAGCTCATCAGCCGGTGCAGGATGGACGGCCTTCCGCGCTGCTCAGGCAAGGCCTAAGATGGCCACTTAAACAAGTTAGCCTAAATGATGACCATAATTTCCTCAGGCAAAGGATGAGGTCGCTCAGTCTGACTGGGGGGAATCAACGGCGGTGAAGTCAGAAGTAATGGTCATGGAGTCATTAGGAAGGGGAAACTGATTTAGTGAGAGAAGGGAGCCCATATTTCAGTTTCACCTCCATCACATTTTTTAACATAATAGGAAGCAATATGTTTCACAGCTAGAGGAGCAGCTGAGGTTTGATAGGCTGCAATGAGCTGCCAAGGGATTGGACAGCCTCTTCAGGGACGGTGGCCAATAGCTGCTGCAATGCAGCTGGACTAGAAAGGTTTGGTCACATGACTAGATAGGTTTATTGAAAAGAAGTAAAAATAGACCAGGTTTGTGGTGAGGGTTTTCTCAAAAGGGGACAATGTTTCTTTTATTCGCCAGCCTCACTGCCTGCTGGTCCACAGCGGACATTTCACTTGTTGGACTTCTGTTCATTTCATTTCTGCCATGGTGAAGTATGCCTTCCCATGGTGCATTGCATTGAGGTTTCTGAGCTCCAAATTAGACACAAATTATTCTACACTCAGAGAACCTGGACTTGCCCCGCCGTAGGTGGGGGGGGGGATTTGGGTCTCTCAGGTGTTCCACAAGTGAGTCCCAGCAGAGAAGGCCTTTTATTAAAGGAGTGTGTTTTATTAAGAGTGTATTTCTGCAAGAGGGCCTCGTTCATCATTCCTCCTGCGCAGAGCCCCATTATTACAGCAGAGTTATCACTGGCGTCTCTAGTAACACTGCACCACTCAGGCAGCTCCTATAAGGAAGAGCTATGGCGCCCTGGACAGAAAGATATATAATAGCCCGACATCACATGATGAATGAGTGCGTTGGCCGGGCTTATTCGCTGGTACTTAGGCTCGCCTGTGATATACACCAAATAGCTGCCGTCTGATTGGGAGGTGTTTGGAGTCAGTCTGTCAACGAAGCCGGCTGTCAGACAGTCTCACACACTCAGGGAGGAAGGAGGGTGGCCAAAAACACAATATGGTGATTTGAATGTGGCACACGTGTTGACATACGGGCGGCTGTGTTTGGATGTATAATGGGAGGTCCACAACACTGACACCAGTGCCAGACTGACTGAGAGATCTGATGCTTATGACTACAGAGCTGCTGCTTCTGCATTCCAACATGATGATGATTCACTGTTTCAAGGCAGGATGGTGTAGGAAAGCACTATAAATCTGATTAGGTGCTTTTAAAAACATCTCCAATCCGTTCTAATAATGCTGTCAAATATCACAACCTCACTCTGGCTTCTACGAGAGAGAGAGAGAGAGAGAGAGAGAGAGAGAGAGAGAGAGAGAGAGAGAGAGAGAGACAGTTCTGGGTGTTATAATATAATATATATAACAGCTCTTTTCATTTTGCACAAATACATTTAGTCTCAGGGTCATCTCAACGTTTACATAATCAAATAACACAAAAGGAAGAAAAATGAAACCTTGAAATGATTTTCCAGCACTTTCGGAAAAACATGTAGGCTACGTAATATTTTGCTGAAGAAAGCCTTAGCGGATGTGATGATTAGTCCGAATATCCACACTTGATCAATGATGGTAAAAGCTGCCAGGTATGGTGCCTATTTTCATTACAATGAACTGAAATCAAGACCAAGTCCAGTCAGCTTTCAGTCAGCCGTCCTCGTATGGAAGAAACGCCTCAGATATGATCATGATGACCACAGGAGTCAAAGGTGGTGTTTCTGGTGCAGAAGGACAGCGTTCTATTGACAGTGTTACACCCCTACTGAATCCAAACAGGAACCGGTGCATGTACTGCAACTCTGTCTTCTAAATGTACATTTGAATGTGCAAATGTGTCATAGTAACAGTAAATGTTGTCTGCATGACAAGATATGATGGATGCAGCCATAGGTCTGCCAGCTCTAAGAATCTATCAATTCTGAGCATGACATTCTACATTCCTGCATGGTGATTCTGGGGCATTATACAGTGTAACTCATCATCACAGTGTCCTATATGTAAAGCAGGGGAGGCTGGTGGAGGTAGAACACCAGGGGAGGCTGGTGGAGGTAGAACACCAGGGGAGGCTGGTGGAGGTGGAAATCAGAGGACGGGCTCATTGTAACGCATGGGATGAGGAATGATATCAATCCTCGTATTAATTAATGTGTATTAATTATGATAATACAAATACATAAATAATAATAATACACTTTATTTATATCACACCTTTCAAAACAGTGTTACAAAGTGCTTTATAAACGTGCAGATTTGATACCATTCCTCATTCCCATTCCATGCATTGCCATGAGCCTACCCCCAGCAGCCTCCCCTGATGTCCATGTCCAGCACACAGGAAGGAGACGTCTTCAGTTGACGCCTCAATAAAGCATCACAATGCCCCCTGGTGGTCAACTGTCTAGATTTGATAAATCAGGACAGAATGTGTGAAGGCCGACCTGGAATGCAGGGCTGAGCTGGTTTGCTGTGAACCTCCCATTAACAGCACATTCCCTCCTCCTGACACAGAGAGCGATCTCTCATATTCTACCAATTCAAACTACCGGTAATTCAACATTAGACAAATCAATAATGTGGATAATGCTGTTCTGTCCACACATTCTTTATGCCGTGGCCTCATTCCAACTCTCCAGTGAAACGTGATCCACAGGGTTTTATCTGCTGCTCAGCACTGACGATCAGTTTCACGGGCCTATTTTAAACCCCCAGCGAGCACACACTAGTCACACACACACACACACACACACACACACACACACTAGTCACACACTAGTCACACACACACACACACACACACACACACACACACACACACACACACACACACACACAAGTCATGCATGTTGTAAGGCTGGAGACTCACACCCTCAGTCTAAATCTGGAAGTCTCAACTAAAGTCTCAACTTAATGTACTTCTACATTTCTTTTCCACAGCAGGTTTCGACAACATAGATTACATGGTGAAAGGAAATGAAAACCCCCATGTGAGGAGGAATGTGTCCCAGCGGGGGGGGGGGGTGGTAATCCCCAGGTGTGAATGTCCTGCTGACCCACCAATCCAGGCCAGGCCAGGCCAGGCCAGACAAGACCACACAGCTTTGACCCTTGACACTACTCTCTGTTATGTTCAAGTTCAGGTGACATGTTCTTGTTGAGTTGAGTCAGATTGCACTTGAAATGAATTCTATCATGAGTTTCATTACTGGCAGAAAATAAAGCAATCATGAGCCTGGCAGCGCTTGCAGGAGGGGGTGTCTGGAACAGACTGCTTCTGATAGGTTCCCTACATGACAGAGCTTTAGTTTTATGCATAGTTGAAATTAAAATTAAATTAAAGAGTTGTTGCAGTAGGCTTTTGCTGTTATTTACCCCCTCATATAGACCTGACACACTCATGAGGTGCAGGGACCCCACCTCCTGGATAGAAGATTCTAAAACATCTTATAGCTACAATTACCATTTAATTGAGGAACGTCGAGTCAAAGTCTCTCATGGGTTTATGTCGTCATGGAAACAATATCTGAAGGATTCAATAGAGGAAGAAATGTGGAAAAGACGTCAAATAATTACACAGTTTTAAAAGCTCAAACAATGCGTTATATAGTATATTGTATAATTTGCAAAGTGGTTTTAGTGCAGGTATTATGTGCAAGATATTTGATATTATGACTTCCACCCCGTTGCACTCACCCCCATCATCATGAAGTGCTTCGAGAGGTTGGTCCTGGCTCACCTTAAAAACCACCTACCCCCCACACTGGATCCCCACCAGGTTGCCTACCGCCCGAACAGGTCAACGGAGGATGCCATCTCCACGGCACTACACTCCGCCCTGACCCACCTGGATAACAACAACACCTACGCAAGGATACTGTTCACTGACTTCAGCTCAGCATTCAACACCATCATCCCCTCCAAGCTGGTCACCAAACCCAGTGACCTTGGTATCAGCACCTCCCTCTGCAACTGGACCCTGGACTTCCTGACCAACAGACCCCAGTTTGTTAGGTTAGACAACCACACCTCCTCCACCCTGACCCTGAACACCGGCTGTGTGCTGAGCCCTCTCCTTTACTCCCTCTTCACCCATGACTGCGTGCCTGTGCATGGCTCTAACACCATCACCAAGTTCACAGACGACACCACGGTGGTAGGCCTGATCAGTAACAACGACGAGTCGGCCTACAGGGAGGAGGTCCAGCACCTGGCGGTGTGGTGTGCCGACAACAACCTGGCCCTCAACACCAAGAAGACCAAGGAGCTCATTGTGGACTGCAGGGAAGCTGGGGGGACACACCCCCATCTACATCGTACATCACCGGTGCCCAACTCCCTGCAATTGAGGTCCTCCAGTGCAGGCGGTGTCTGCAGAGGGCGCGAGGCATCAGTAGGGACACCTCTCACCCCAGACACAGACTGTTTGCCTTCCTCCCATCCGGGAGACGGTCTCCGTTCCCGCACCACCACCCAACAAGAGGAACATTGACTCCCAGTATCAGTGTACCCTCCCCCCATGCCTCTACTGGCTGCACACTCACGACTTCAATTTAGCTTTTTCACTACTGCTTGTTTGCACATACCATATTTATTATATTGGTCTTTAATTATACATCTTACAAATGTAAATGTAACATACCTCAATACCTATTGCCCTTGTTTAACTGTACATATCATATTGATATTCATCTCATGTATATTCACTTATTATATTAATTTATTTATACTCACTGTAATACCTCATACTGTAATACCTTATACTGTAATACCTAATACTGTAATACCTTATACTGTAATACCTCATACTGTAATACCTAATACTGTAATACCTTATACTGTAATACCTCATACTGTAATACCTTATACTGTAATACCTTATACTGTAATACCTAATACTGTAATACCTTATACTGTAATACCTTATACTGTAATACCTCATACTGTAATACCTTATACTGTAATACCTAATACTGTAATACCTTATACTGTAATACCTCATACTGTAATACCTTATACTGTAATACCTAATACTGTAATACCTCATACTGTAATACCTCATACTGTAATACCTCATACTGTAATACCTTATACTGTAATACCTCATACTGTAATACCTTATACTGTAATACCTAATACTGTAATACCTTATACTGTAATACCTTATACTGTAATACCTAATACTGTAATACCTTATACTGTAATACCTTATACTGTAATACCTAATACTGTAATACCTTATACTGTAATACCTCATACTGTAATACCTTATACTGTAATACCTAATACTGTAATACCTTATACTGTAATACCTTATACTGTAATACCTCAT
>NC_139658.1:26010449-26072949 GCF_951799395.1 Argentina silus | reverse complement strand
GGGACTGAGGTGGAGCGAGTCACCAGCTTCAAGTTTCTGGGTGTCCACATCTCTGAGGACCTCTCCTGGACCCTCAACACCTCCACCCTGATAAAGAAGGCTCACCAGCGTCTCTTCTTCCTGAGGAGACTAAAGAAGGTACATCTGTCTCCTCAGATCCTGGTGAACTTCTACCGCTGCACCATCGAGAGTATCCTTACCAACTGTGTCACAGTGTGGTATGGCAACTGCTCGGCATCTGACCGGAAAGCGCTGCAGAGGGTGGTGAAAACTGCCCAACGCAACACCGGTTCCTCACTCCCCTCCATCGAAGCTGTCCAGGGCAAACGATGCTTGCGTAAGGCACGCAGCATCGTCAAGGACATTTCTCACCCCAACCACAGACTTTTCACCCCACTCCCCTCAGGGAGGCGCTACAGGTCTCTCCGCACCCGAACCAGCAGGTTCAGAGGCAGCTTCTTCCCTGCGGCTGTCACCCTGCTGAACTCGAACACTGCACCTACCTGACAACCTACTACCCCTGCAACCCCTGCAACCCCCCCCCCCCCCCCCCCCCACCCGGACAATTGCACTCACTCCCCTCCCCTGCTCTTACTCAATACCACTGCTCTTCTGTACATATCTGTCCATACTGTTCATAATGCACATATCTTTATATTTTTCTTAATACTACTGTTAATACTCTGCACATACTGTACATACCTGTTTATACTGTTCATACGGCATTCCATATTTATATTTATTCTGCTATCTACCTCATGTTACTGTTACATGTTACTGTTAATATTGCTACTGCTGCTGCTAGTCAGTAGGCAACATTTACATGAAAACACAGCTGGAAGACCCTGACCCTAACAGACTGTGACCCCGATGGTTATTGAAATCTAATTGCTCTCAGAATGACAGTGTGGCGATTATGTGATAACCTTGACAGCCCTACCACCTCATCAACATCCATCTACAGTCCTTTCCTGTACAACATGGCTGCTAACACAAGCTGAACACATGGTCTGGGATGGCTGGGAGGGTTTTGAGGTTAGAGGTCAGAGGAAGAGGCATCAGTGGGTTTTTATTTGTCAGGATTTCTTTTCATTACATTTTGTCTCGTCACCAATCAGACACCAGCCTCTCTTGACCAATCACCAGCCTCTCCTCCCCACCACCCAGTTCCTCCAGGTGTGACCCAGGTGTTTTAATTCTGATACGGACCTGGTGGCTGGGGAAACTAACTTGGTACTGGTCGTTATGGTACCTGATGAGGACCAGGGCTGTGAGGATGTTCTGGAAGCTGGGGAGGGAGAGGAGCAGTAGGCCGCCCTCACACTCAGGGCTGCTCCGTCTATCATCATGATACTGTGTTGATCCCAGAGCGAAGAGCAGCCAAGCCACAGGGCTGCCACCTTTCATCTTTTACACTTATTTGTCCGGTATTAGCACAGGATTGAGTGGCTTTAACTGGACACATGTCACCAGTAAATGGATCTTAGTAAGGTCAAGTCAACTGAGGAGTGCGCTGTTTGCAGTATCCCAGCTAAAGCGTCCCGGCATCCACCAGCAACAGGTGGCCTCTTTATGGCCGAGACAGGCTGGGGTTCATCACCACGGAGAAGAGAGGGAGGAGGGAGGAGTGATTGGATATCAGTGGATCAGACACCAGAGTGCGGTAGGGAGAGGTGTGTGTAATAAGGAGAGGGAATGGGGCTATTAGGCACTGGCTTCTCTTACTGCAGTGTGATGAAGAAAAATGAAACAGATCATCCCATGGCTGGAAATAGAGACCTCTCAGTTGTCCTCGACCCCTCCTTGCGTTCCCTCGGCCACATGATGCAGAGAGAATACCAGGGAGGCCAGCACCCCAACTCTCCTCTGATCAAGACCCCAGCTGGGGGGAGGACCCCGAAGAATCTAGACTCAGTCCCAGTTCCAGAGCACGAGGCTGACTATAAACCGACCCGTAACTGAGTCAGTAGTGCAGACTCTGCCAGCCAACACGTGAACCCTAAAGAGCAAAAGTGTTTTCAGGGCCTTATATTTCCATGTCATTAATCTATGGAAACAAGAGGATCGTTCAACAAATGTATCACGGTGCGTCTGACAGCAGAAGCCACAGATGCAATCTGTAATTGATAAAAATAAAAAAAACGGGATGTGACCAGTTTTCCCTTTTTGGTTTGTTCTTTTGGGAGGTTGTTCAGTGCAGGTGTCTTTGGCACAGATGGTCCACTTTAAACACAAACATAATTACCAAATAGCCTATATAACCCCCCCCCCCCCCCAAGCTACCGTTTGGAAGCTGGAGCAGAACATTAGCCAATGGCGTTCCAGCGAGTGGTTGACACCGACTCCCACACAGAATAATGGCAGACTGCCAAGCAGTGAACATTTTACATTTCTGCTAAATTCTAAATTAGCATGTTTGTAGTTGGTATCATCTCTCTCCTGTCCTAGCACATGCTCCAGGGTCATCTGTTAAACTGCTACATGCCAGGTCGAGACACCACACCAGTATTTATAGATATGAGAGACACATGTAAATCCACATCATCTTATTTGGAATTGAGTATCTGTAGAGTGCATATAGATAAAAGTATAAAAGTATAAAAGGTAGATGTCTTAAAAATCCCAAACCCACCACAAGCACCTTTCTTCCTGTGATCCATCACCTGTGGGGACAATGCACCAGGCGGAACAAAACCCACTTACATTGGCTCCTCTGGAAGAAGCTGAAGTGTGACTGTGAACTTGAATCTCAGTGTGGATGTGGAACATTGATTCTGGAGCATTATATGTATCCTTGAAGATACTTTAACAAGGCCTTTAACAATGCAACAAGGTATTGTTTATTCAGCCAGTATGTATGTCATTGTTTTTTTTATGGAGTGGAGGAAATTCAAGTAATGGCCACTGGAAATATCAACTAAAATGTTACTGTACTGTATATTGATTGTATTTAACCTTCATTTATCCAGGGTAGTCTCACTGACAAAATGTCTTTATCAAGAGAGGCTGGTCCCTAAGAGAGGCTGGTCCTCCAGAGAGGCACAATAAGGAATACAGCACAAAATAATGACAATTAAATGACCACATAAGTCATGTTTACATATTTTTTTAGCTGATACTGTATATGACATCCTGGGGCTGCACAATGGTTCAAGTATGTGTATTTTGGGGGAACATTCTATTTTCTTAGCTCCTCCTTAAATGATTTCCCACATGCCGTGACGTATGGCGTTTCATCCAGGTACCTAGCTCTGAAGTGTGACGTGGCTAGCCTGTTTGTGAAGGGGGTTTGGTTATAATTGACTCTGGGCATGAATGACTGATTTCACCACACTGTGCAGATCTGTCTGGTGGGGGCCGTTAAGGGACAAATGTAAAATGATTTTCACCTTGAAAAAATACTTTCAGAAAAAAGTTGAACATTAATTTGAAGTCCCTTCTGCCTTTAACCAAACATGGGAATAAACAGAGGGTCTGGGTCTCCAGGAAAAGATCATAATAACAAAGGATCATAATAACAAAAGATAATAAACACAATAAATGCCTGAATTTACAATGACTGTACTGAAGGTTTACCACATGTTCTATTGGTGCATCGCTGCTACAGCACTCCATTTACCACAACAGACTTCCTCGGGTTCCACAGGCGTCATGGTAACAGTCAAATTCTCTGAAAACATTTTGTTCTGCACGTTCTTCTACATTCAGTCGTCTGTAAAAAGTGAATAGTTGAATTGTAAATCTGCACAAGCAAACTGCTTAACCAAGAACATAGAAATAAATAAACTACGCCTACTGTTTGTTTACAAATGAAAATTCTCTCTTTTTATAACTGTTGCAAAATGTCTGCAGTTGTACGACAATCGAGCAGGGCACAAAATGCATGGTGGGCAAAAATATTTGTAACCTTTCAATAAACTCCTGACAACCAGTTCTTTAACGACCATGGACTCAAAAATATCCTCTGATTTACATGCTGTCGAGGATGGTGTTCAGAGCATGTTGTTTCAGCATAGTGATCTGGCAGAGCTGTAAATCAGACGTGAAGCGGGAGCCGGAGGAGGACAGGGAAAGCATTTGCTTTTCTGATCACACCAGGAAATTCCCAAACAATCCTAAATGTGACTCCATGATTGAATCATTCTGACAGACTTAACTGAACTGTTGCTGTCGAGTCAGAACCGTTGCAACGCCGTGTAAGGAACATACTCTGGCCTCGGGGTGACTTGTGACTAGACGTTTGCTTCAGGGACAGACCTTTGGGGTTTTTTGTACTCCTGTCCGAGCGGTGATGTAAATCACTTGTATCAAGTTGCAAAACTGAGTACACTATAATATACTATAGTTTACCCCAATACCTTTATAATATAATAATATAATATAATATAATAACTTTCGGAGACTTTGTTTACATGATGGTAGATGTTTACAAACCATCAACATGCTTTATGACAGGTGATGCAGATATAGTTCTCTGCAGTCCCTTAAGAACACGACCTGTCAGGACATGAGGTCACCAATCAAAGAAAAAGCCGGGTTAAAGACAGTTTTTTGTTAACGGTGGCTAAAATGAGCTGAAGTTAGTAGTGTGTGTCTATTTAAACAACTCTGACGCAGGGATTAGCGCTTCTGCTGGACCATAGACTACTTTCAAGGTAAGGAGCCATTTGACTATAAGTTGAAGAATCTTGAACCAACCCTTTAAGGAGGTGACAGGGTGTTGTGAGGGGGCCAGAAGAGGAGGAGTGTCAATTATGAGGCAGACCATTTGAAACAGATGCAGGCAGTTATACTGTAAGAAGCCAGTTGTGAGAACTGTAGTCAAGGAATTTAGGGAAAACTGAGATATCATTGTAGATGGGTTGACTGAGGAAGCGAGAAGTGAAGAAGTCTTGAGGAAACAAGGCAAGGTCGATGTCCTCAGAGAACAGCAAATTCCAAGAAGAAAGTTAATGATGATGATGATGATAATCTCAGCATACACTGGATTTAAATGATGTCCTACATTATGGATGTGAATCCAGAATGGAACATAGGAGCTGACATCTGATTCTATGTTGAGAATGTGATGAGAGCATCCATCAGAGGAGATGATGCAGAGCTGGCAGAGGCGGATGCCTGGTGATCATTGGGTGTTGGAGGACGTTAGCTAAACTAATGTGTCACAAGAGGTAAGGCAGCTTCTCCTCCTGTTGAATATGATGTGTCATTGTTTGGGTAGAACTACAAACACAACCAACTATTAACTCATGGCTTTTTGATTACATTTAATTGTATAGTCACTTTTTACCTGGAGATGACATGGTAATGGTTATTACAAACTGAACATTCAACGCTTTACTTTTTGGTATCTTTTGTTTCTGAAGCAAGTCAGCAGCAGGTGCTGCATTCTGTAACTGAAACAGGTCACCGACTTCACTTAATAAATCTACAACATTTAAAGTAAAAATGTAAAAATAGATTTGATATCCAGATTCATTATATTCTCAAACTACTCCTCAAGGCAGATGGAAAAAAGTGAAGGTTCTCATGGAAGTAAAAAGGTGAAATGGTGTTACAGTATCCACGTAGACCTGCTCTGTGTGTGACAAACCAATTTAGGAGGTTTGAAGCAGAGGTGGTTGAAGTCACAGCTGTAGAAAGCTGCCATTCTGAATGTATTATTACAAATTAAATAAGTGCAGCATTTGAAGAATATTTCAAATTCAACCCCTCTGGTGACAGGCACAAAGAGGCAGAGAGAAGAAATGATTAGATAAAGAAGGACTATGCCTGACCAGAAAGGTGGCTTCATTAAGTTTAATGAAGACATTAATGTTAAAATGATGGACAGAGACAAAACAAATGAAATAATTTATCATTAAAAAGGGCACAATTCTTATCACTCGTTTAAGCTGACGTCTTTTGAAAAAAATAATGTAAAAAGTTTGAGTCCATTAAGAGACTTTATTGTGCACTACACTCCAATAACACCTCTCCTTTCATCACTGTCTCATTCACTCCCCCCCCCACCCCCGCCCCCCCTCCTCCCTCCCCCCTCCTCCCATCCACCCCCGCCCCCCGCCCCCCTCCCCCCTCCCCCCTCCCCCCTCCCCCCTCCCCCCTCCTCCCACCACCCCCGCCCCCCCTCCTCCCTCCCCCCACCCCCGCCCCCCCTCCTCCCTCCCCCCTCCTCCCATCCACCCCCACCCCCCTCCTCCCTCCCCACTCCTCCCATCCACCCCCACCCCCCTCCTCCCTCCTCCCACCACCCCCACCCCCCTCCTCCCTCCCCACTCCTCCCACCACCCCCACCCCCCTCCTCCCTCCCCACTCCTCCCACCACCCCCACCTCCACCACTCGTTTGACCTGGTATGTAAATCCCAGAGGATCTAAATGACTGAATCACATGAGCACAAGACAGTGAGCCCTGTGTGAAGATCCTCCAGCTAATGAAAAATGATCCCAAAACATGTTTCTGTAAATGTGGCAGTTTTATGACGGGTTTGATCACCAATGGCAAAGTTCACTGGTGTTGCAGCGAGGGCCAGGAGGGCGAACGCATGCAGGGAAATTGGCACCACTCAGAGAGAGGAGCTTGGTGCAGGACAAGTCAGGTCTAATTTTGACCTCCAGTGACGTGTTGTGGTCAAACTTACGGTTGCTATACTTTGGCTGTTTTGCCAACAGCAATAAAACTATTGACATTCAATATTTACAGCCAACGTGCAGGTGTGTTCTCTGCAAGTAGTACAGTTATTAATAAAAAAACCCTCATAAACCAAATCCATAACGTTAGACAGCACTGACCTTACTGCACGTTACTAAGTGTGCTTAACTTATTTCCATTACATGCAGTTGTTCATACTGTCAATTCCTATGAAGCATTTTTGGGAGAGTTATTTAGGTAATATAGGATTAATTAATTAATATACGATGTTAAACATATGTCTATTTACATAATGATATATTTATGAAATGGCTCTGAAATACAGGCAGGTAGAGGATTATGTCTTAACAGCTGTTACCTATTTATGATTAATCTAATCACATTTACATACATACAATATATTAATACACAAACTCAATTAAATAGTGATTACACATCCGCTCACATAAGAATGATTTATTGATTTAATTGAACAGAGACCATGTATAATAAAAACATCATGTTCCGAGACAACAGAAGCATGTAGAGGCCTCTGGAGGCCTACAGGTCATGTTTTCATCTACAGTCCTAACTGACTTGAATTACCTTGTTATCTCTATTGTGAGTTCATTTTCAAAAGCAGCAAACAGATTAAATAACTGTATGACATACTATCCACACACCATCTAAACCTTACTGTACCAGTCTGTACTGGGATCATGACTTACTGTACCAGTCTGTACTGGGATCATGACTTACTGTACCAGTCTGTACTGGGATCATTACTTACTGTACCAGTCTGTACTGGGATCATTACTTACTGTACCAGTCTGTACTGGGATCATGACTTACTGTACCAGTCTGTACTGGGATCATTACTTACTGTACCAGTCTGTACTGGGATCATGACTTACTGTACCAGTCTGTACTGGGATCATTACTTACTGTACCAGTCTGTACTGGGATCATGACTTACTGTACCAGCCTGTACTGGGATCATTACTTACTGTACCAGTCTGTACTGGGATCATGACTTACTGTACCAGTCTGTACTGGGATCAGTATGTAAATAGATGCAGGATGTGAGGAACCAGTCCAGTGCTGTGTGGAGTCGTGGATGTGGATGTGGAATGGTGTTGGTTGTACACACACACTGTGATCCGTGTGGTCATGGTGCAGATATGTACTAAGATAAGAAAAGCTCCTGACCAGCAGACAGATGTCCTGCTTCACAAGACTATGAAACATTCTCACACATCTTACCGTGACTAGCCTGTGTCAGTAGGGCAACAGATCACATTTAGAATTGTACATGTCTTAAAATATCCCAGTAACTTAAACAACTGTCGAACAGTTGACATACCAACGTCTAAACCTCTACTACAGTATGTCATATGTGAAACAGCGTCTAAACCTACAGTATGTCATATGTGAAACAGCGTCTAAACCTACAGTATGTCATATGTGAAACAGCGTCTAAACCTACAGTATGTCATATGTGAAACAGCGTCTAGACCTACAGTATGTCATATGTGAAACAGCGTCTAGACCTACAGTATGTCATATGTGAAACAGCGTCTAAACCTACAGTATGTCATATGTGAAACAGCGTCTAAACCTACAGTATGTCATATGTGAAACAGCGTCTAGACCTACAGTATGTCATATGTGAAACAGCGTCTAAACCTACAGTATGTCATATGTGAAACAGCGTCTAGACCTACAGTATGTCATATGTGAAACAGCGTCTAGACCTACAGTATGTCATATGTGAAACAGCGTCTAGACCTACAGTATGTCATATGTGAAACAGCGTCTAGACCTACAGTATGTCATATGTGAAACAGCGTCTAGACCTACAGTATGTCATATGTGAAACAGCGTCTAGACCTACAGTATGTCATATGTGAAACAGCGTCTAGACCTACAGTATGTCATATGTGAAACAGCGTCTAAACCTACAGTATGTCATATGTGAAACAGCGTCTAGACCTACAGTATGTCATATGTGAAACAGCGTCTAAACCTACAGTATGTCATATGTGAAACAGCGTCTAGACCTACAGTATGTCATATGTGAAACAGCGTCTAGACCTACAGTATGTCATATGTGAAACAGCGTCTAGACCTACAGTATGTCATATGTGAAACAGCGTCTAGACCTACAGTATGTCATATGTGAAACAGCGTCTAAACCTACAGTATGTCATATGTGAAACAGCGTCTAAACCTACAGTATGTCATATGTGAAACAGCGTCTAAACCTACAGTATGTCATATGTGAAACAGCGTCTAAACCTACAGTATGTCATATGTGAAACAGCGTCTAGACCTACAGTATGTCATATGTGAAACAGCGTCTAGACCTACAGTATGTCATATGTGAAACAGCGTCTAAACCTACAGTATGTCATATGTGAAACAGCGTCTAAACCTACAGTATGTCATATGTGAAACAGCGTCTAGACCTACAGTATGTCATATGTGAAACAGCGTCTAAACCTACAGTATGTCATATGTGAAACAGCGTCTAGACCTACAGTATGTCATATGTGAAACAGCGTCTAGACCTACAGTATGTCATATGTGAAACAGCGTCTAAACCTACAGTATGTCATATGTGAAACAGCGTCTAAACCTACAGTATGTCATATGTGAAACAGCGTCTAGACCTACAGTATGTCATATGTGAAACAGCGTCTAAACCTACAGTATGTCATATGTGAAACAGCGTCTAAACCTACAGTATGTCATATGTGAAACAGCGTCTAAACCTACAGTATGTCATATGTGAAACAGCGTCTAGACCTACAGTATGTCATATGTGAAACAGCGTCTAAACCTACAGTATGTCATATGTGAAACAGCGTCTAGACCTACAGTATGTCATATGTGAAACAGCGTCTAGACCTACAGTATGTCATATGTGAAACAGCGTCTAAACCTACAGTATGTCATATGTGAAACAGCGTCTAGACCTACAGTATGTCATATGTGAAACAGCGTCTAGACCTACAGTATGTCATATGTGAAACAGCGTCTAAACCTACAGTATGTCATATGTGAAACAGCGTCTAAACCTACAGTATGTCATATGTGAAACAGCGTCTAAACCTACAGTATGTCATATGTGAAACAGCGTCTAAACCTACAGTATGTCATATGTGAAACAGCGTCTAAACCTACAGTATGTCATATGTGAAACAGCGTCTAGACCTACAGTATGTCATATGTGAAACAGCGTCTAAACCTACAGTATGTCATATGTGAAACAGCGTCTAGACCTACAGTATGTCATATGTGAAACAGCGTCTAAACCTACAGTATGTCATATGTGAAACAGCGTCTAAACCTACAGTATGTCATATGTGAAACAGCGTCTAGACCTACAGTATGTCATATGTGAAACAGCGTCTAGACCTACAGTATGTCATATGTGAAACAGCGTCTAGACCTACAGTATGTCATATGTGAAACAGCGTCTAAACCTACAGTATGTCATATGTGAAACAGCGTCTAGACCTACAGTATGTCATATGTGAAACAGCGTCTAGACCTACAGTATGTCATATGTGAAACAGCGTCTAGACCTACAGTATGTCATATGTGAAACAGCGTCTAGAGAGCCTCCATCATGTGTCCTACTGTGCATACTCCGATATAAAACTGTTTACAATGAATATTTACCAATTGTAATATCAGTGATGGAAACTATAAGCCATATGTCACTAAATGATCAAGATGACTGAGATCCTCTTCAGCATCATTGATCAGAGATTAATAAATCTAATCTCATAAATCATAAATCTAATATCCTGCTCTTAAGTGATGTCACTGTCCATGTAATCATTATTTCTACCCTTTGCAGACAGATTTCTCTGATGTGGAACTGACCAATGGTAGAACTGGTTCCAACTCCTGACCAATGGTAGAACTGGTTCCAACTCCTGACCAATGGTAGAACTGGTTCCAACTCCTGACCAATGGTAGAACTGGTTCTTCTACTTTAGCTTTGTTCATATGATCATTCCATCTGTTCCAGCATTCAGGAAAGACAAGTTGAAGTGTATGGTCATTAATTTGAGCTAAGGAGACAGTAATCAATACTGCCCTGCCCCGCAGACTTGACAGAAAACTAACAACCTATTTATGTTTTGCACTAAACTTAATGGGCTAAGTCAGTCTGAGGATGTGTGTTGCACCAACACTGGTAATATGAGAGTGACACGTTTTCTCTCTTGTTCAGGTGTTCTGAGCTGGTTGGACTTAGCAAAGACAGTTTTAATTGTTTTATTTGTATTTGTGGTGAAGTAGTTAATGGACACTAAACAGTTAAATATGTTGTTCGGTATAAAGGCTTACATATCAAAAAGCAGTATTATTCAATTTGATATGTTGGACTATGGTACAGTCTGGACTACTGTTTAGTTTTTGTAAAAAAACTAATTTGTCTTTGAATTGATAAAAACAATAAAAAATAAACAAATGTTTTCACGCACCATGTGGACTCCTTTATTTAAGTATTTAAGTGAACGAATTGCATCTTATTCACACACAAAATGTGACTATGAACTATCATTAGCAATAAGAAACAACATTCAATCTTGTTATTTCTTGTTAAATGGGAAACTATCCACAAGAGATACAGACAAACTGACAATGTCACAGTCCCTGGATCATCAGCACACTGAGGCTGATTAGCAGAACATGTTCATCTACCTCCTTTACCTGTAAACTGTCTGGTAAATCACTCATTACACATTACAAGAGTCCTACTCCAAAGGAAGTGTCAGACCTTGCTCTCTGACCTTCCCTTAGTGGTGCCCCCCCACTTCACTGTCCACCCAACCAATGTCTTTGAGGTGAGGTTTCTCCTCAACACCCCAATACAAAAAACACTTAACTGCTTTTGGCAGTCGCTGGGTCTGAGGAGCGCCGAGCAGAGACACACATTACTCAAAGGATTTATTACCTCGCACAACTTGGAGCAGCCACTCAGATAACCGAGAGGCTAGAGGTCTGGTAGAGAGGAACAGACGAGAGCACTGAGGACTGGGAGCAGGTAGGTTCCTCTACCTCTCAGAATGGGGCTGGGATGAGACATGGACCAAGGTGGAAAAAAATAGGGCTTCTAGCTTTTTAATTGGGCCAGTTTTGTTCTAATGACCTGTGGCTTAAGGGATGGTCAATACATCATTGCCTACTGTACTGTACAGGGAATCTACTGTTTGGGAATCTGTTGGAAAGAAAGAAAGAAAGAAAGAAAGTGAAAATGTTGCTATGAATGTGTGTTTGTGAAAAGCTGATTGTATATCAAATGGGTAGATTTACTGATCTAAAGATCTAAAGATATATGTGGAAAGGGATATGCTTCTGCCTAGTAAACTTGAAACATTGTAAAATGGAATTAGAGAGTACTCAATGTTTTAACTGTTTGTTTTGAATCTTAAACGTTTTAATGACCTATTAAAGCTACTCAAGTTACTGAAAACCATATTCAGCTTGTTATGGACTTGCATACAGTACATGTTTGACAGTGTATGTTTTACCAATATTCTGTTACGTAGAAGCACAGGTGGTTGTGCATAAAATCATTTTAGTTGGGCCTGAGAGTTCTCGCAGTTTGAGTTTCACAGTTTGGAATCTGTGGTGCCGGATGGTTGCTGTGAGGTCATAGCTGTGGGTTGCCGGGTGATGGCTAACTATAGATGGAGGTGTCAAATCAAAATGCAGCTCAAGATTTAAGAGCTTCTGTGGAGGGAGTGGAGGACTAGTTTTTGAAAATAGAAGAAATATGTTATTTTCAAAATAAGATACAAATGTTGTGTTTGTGTTTTGTATGTGTTTGTTTGTTTGTTTGTTTGTTTGTTTGTTTGTGTGTACGTGCGTGTGTGCATGCATGCGTGCACGAGAGACTATTATCAGATACAGAGAGAACATCATCAACCTTTATTTGCATTTGCTTGTGTTGTGTAGGTCATTTAATGGAAACAGAGAGAAAGGGCAAGAAAAGTTAATAAGTAAGTAAGGTCAAGCAAGTAAGGTCGAAGAAATGGGCCTGTGTCCCGATGTATTATAGGAGCAGCATGTCCCAAACATGCCTCCTGAGTCATTTGTGCCTCAATGTGACAGCTCTTAATTGAAAAGAATGGACCAATCTTGGCAGTTCAAATAGTGAGCTTAGCACTCATTTGTCGCCAAAGGCCTTGTCATCAGGACCAATTCTGCATGAGTTATACATCCTAAGGCACATTTAATGTTTGTCACTCAGCTGTGGTTAGTGTACGTGTGAAGAATCATGCAGAGGGACATTTGAGAAGCCAACAGATGCCATTTGAAGAGTACATGGTCAGCCATCTATAGAGGAAACCTGAATTACACAGATCAGTCCATTAGTATCTGAGAACTAGCTACACAGATCAGTCCATCAGTATCTGAGAACTAGGTACACAGATCTGTTAATGTGTCCATCAGTATCTGAGAACTAGGTACATTTGTTTGTTTGCTGTTCAGCGCCTGATGAGATCATGCTCTCCATGGATTCAGCACACTGTCAATCTAGCTGATTCCTCTGGTAGCTACAGTGTTTGGTTTGGTAATGTTATTCTGGTAAAATACAACTGGGCAGATCCAGTTGAAACCAGATGTCTGAGAGAGAGAGAGTTAAAACCTGTCTGTTGACGCCTCTGTAGTCTGTGAATATTACCAAGAGAATACAGTTCAGCATAAAATCAAAACAGCAACACAAAAACAACACAATACCTAAAAAAAGGAGAAATAGGCAGAGAAGAAGGACAGAAGAATTCCTTCAATCATCACTACAAGTAGCACAACATTTCAAGATGTCCCGTCTCTAATGTCCAATGTGGTGGTGGACTATTTAATCTGCGTGGAGTGGCTGGCTGCCAGTCTTGGCAGCGTGTAATTATATGATGAGATATGGCTCCTATTTCTCACTGCGACAGAAATGTTTCCTTTTATGCAGCCTGCCGCACTTATCACAGTAACAGGTGAGGATCAGGGGGACGGTGCACGTACACAGATATCCATACATCTAGATATAACCTGTACCTATTGACAGTTCAGTTGACCACAGGACTGCAGAAGGTGCCATAGTATTTAAAACACAAGGAAATGCTGGAGCTAAACTTGTCCCTGCAGCGTGAATGTGATGAGGTAATTGCTTGACCTATGAGCTGACCTGGTGGGTGGGAGGACAGGCAGCAGGGTTCTGGACCTGAATGACCCAGACGTCCCAGACGGATCCTCTTTCAGGCTGTCCTGCCCTGACAGCCAGGTGTCCCTGAGGCCAGCTGGAGCCCAGACCCCCTCTGCAGTCCAGCTCTGCCTGGGACATACCATTAGGTGTGTGTAATGAGGGGAATGAACTAAAAATAAGGTACTCTATTTTCAATAATGGCAGTGCGTGTGTGTTTACTGAGACGGCCTTGAGGCTGCCGGAAGACCCGGGACCGAGTGGTTAACCAACACGGCTCATTAGGATTCTTCGGTGAATTCTGCGATGTCTCCGTGCAGGACAGAGCAGAAAGGCCACTGTTAGTCCCAGTCTCCCGTAGCAGAGAGAGACTGTAGGATGATGCTTGAAAAGTTGGAGAAAACTCTGGAGAAGCTTATTTCAAAACTATTCCAAATATACCATATGGTATTGATTGCATTATTCATTTTTATTCTATAAACCTTGAGCCTGTCTTAAAGGAATAGAAGACGGGGAAGAGCCGCTTCTGGAATGTCAAGGATTGCAAGTTTTGTGCTATTGAGTTTTCTAGCATCCATACTGTGGCTGCACATTAAGAACAGTTACCAAACGGTTAGAAACATTTTAAACAAATTTCAAGAACAACTAGGCAGCAGAGATGAGAGGGTTAATAAGGTGATCTAGAACAACTAGGCAGCAGAGATGAGAGGGTTAATAAGGTGATCTAGAACAACGAGGCAGCAGAGATGAGAGGGTTAATAAGGTGATCTAGAACAACTAGGCAGCAGAGATGAGAGGGTTAATAAGGTGATCTAGAACAACGAGGCAGCAGAGATGAGAGGGTTAATAAGGTGATCTAGAACAACGAGGCAGCAGAGATGAGAGGGTTAATAAGGTGATCTAGAACAACGAGGCAGCAGAGATGAGAGGGTTAATAAGGTGATCTAGAACAACTAGGCAGCAGAGATGAGAGGGTTAATAAGGTGATCTAGAACAACTAGGCAGCAGAGATGAGAGGGTTAATAAGGTGATCTAGAACAACGAGGCAGCAGAGATGAGAGGGTTAATAAGGTGATCTAGTCTTGAAAGTTTACATTTAGCCTCCCTGTGTGTTCGACAGGGAAGGTATCTGTTATTTTCATGACATACAGTATGCTTGTACTGCAGCATAACATAGATTAGTGCTGGGTCGTAGATTACAGCTGGAGGGATTTTGTCTAATTCTCCTACTCCAATACCATTCCATATGTTGAAGCATAACATGCCACATGCAAATATACTGGATATAAATGTGCTGCTGCTGTAGTTGCACAGACACATCTACGATAAGGATAGACATTTCAAATGAAGCGTTATATTTATGACATCATGCAACTAATGAATGCATGACAGGCTCAGTCATGTGGAGGAGATGGACTAGATGGTGTACAGCAGGCAGAGGTCAAACATCTAACAGGAACATGCATGGATGCAAAGATAACAGCTTCTGTTACTGTATGGACACGATTCATCTTCTAGTTCAAAATGTGACTGTGTCACTCACATGACATATTAGACATACAGTAGATGTGGTCATTCATAACGAGATGTTAATCATAGACACAAAAACCTCAAGTAACATGCAGATGGTACTCACCACTGTCACAGCATTTTCTGAAAATCTATGCTGAGATTTGAAAAGAGAGTTAAAAGGTCTATTCCTAACTCCACCCTCCTTCAACCCCTAACCAATAGGAAGTTTAAGGCTTCCTGAACAGAACAGCCATTAGGTCAAATTTAACAACAAAATAAGGAATGGCAGTGGTGGCCTATCACATGCACAGAGGAGAAGGGGTGCATGCTTCGGTCCCAGAGTGCTGTGTCAGCAGGCCTATCACATGCACAGAGGAGAAGGGGTACATGCTTCGGTCCCAGAGCGCTATGTCAGCAAGCCTATCGAGTGATCCCAAAAATTCCTGTTTTTACAATCGGTTTCAGATTACACCTGATGCACAGAATATTAAACATCCTAATATATCTTTGGCTGTCAAGGAACCTGAAACTGGTATAAGATAAAACGCACACACTTTTGTGAGAAGGAGAGGCCATTGTTTTGAAGAAAATAGTGTTATGATTGTGATTTGGGGTGGATTGTGAGAGGTTAATGGGAGAATTCCTGAACTGATCTGTGTGTCTACCATTTACAAATACCTTGATATCTATAGCCGTTTCCCTGCACTGTGTGTGGCCTCCTTCCCCTCTGCACCTCCTTTCCCCTCTGCACCTCCTTCCCCTCTGCACCTCCATCCCCTCTGCACCTCCTCCACAGTTCACTGGACATCTCATCTGTGTGTGTGTGTGTGTGTGTGTGTGTGTGTGTGTGTGTGATGTTGCCTGTCAGTGCCTGCGTAGAATAACTGCACATGCACAATAAGGTTTCTCCCCGCAGCAAAGGCTGCTTGATGAACCATCATCTGAGGAGCCCACATTTACAGTCATCCATGCAATTCCCACTGTCCATGTCAGCACTTTATAAAATTTCATATAACATTTTAAAGCCAAATTTACACAAGCCCCAAAACTTTTGTTTCAAATGCCCCATTCTGCTAAAACGTTGTGTCTGAAGAGAGAATGATTGAATGATGTCTTTCTAATGCCTTTTCTACTGTGTCTACTGTAGTTGGGTGTCTCTGTGACTGTGACCCATGACCTATGATGATTCCAAGCAACATTCCAAACCCAAATGAGCAGATACCTGAGGAGATACCTGAGGAGATACCTGAGATCGGACGTCAACCTCATGTTTTCCATCTGAATGTTTGTTACAGAGCCTTCTGAGAACACAGAGCCCCAGAAGATACCAGGATGTGGAAGAAGTCGAAGGTCACCGACCAAACTGCCGCTGGGCAGGGAGGTAGGTACACTGTGAGGGGCAGGGAGGGAGGAGGGGCAGGGAGGAGAGAGGGGCAGGTACAGTGATCAGGGGCAGGGGGGGGGGAGGAGCAGGGAGGGAGGTAAGCTGTGACATGGGGCAGGGAGGGAGGAGGGGCAGGTACAGTGATCAGGGCAAGGAGGGGGGAGGGGCAGGTACAGTGATCAGGGGCAGGGAGGGGGGAGGGGCAGGTACAGTGATCAGGGGCAGGGAGGGGGGAGGGGCAGGTACAGTGATCAGGGCAGGGAGGGGGGAGGGGCAGGTACAGTGATCAGGGGCAGGGAGGGGGGAGGGGCAGGTACAGTGATCAGGGGCAGGGAGGGGGGAGGGGCAGGTACAGTGATCAGGGGCAGGGAGGGGGGAGGGGCAGGTACAGTGATCAGGGGCAGGGAGGGGGGAGGGGCAGGTACAGTGATCAGGGGCAGGGAGGGGGGAGGGGCAGGTACAGTGATCAGGGGCAGAGAGGGGCAGGTACAGTGATCAGGGCAGGGAGGGGCAGGTACAGTGATCAGGGCAGGGAGGGGCAGGTACAGTGATCAGGGCAGGGAGGGGGGTACACTGAATCCTACTCACCTCAGCTGCAGTATGTCAAGTTGGAGAGCCACTCAGGGTACTTATCCCCAGTCACTGATGAGGAAGATATGGGTATTTTACAAAGTAAGATTGGCAATCAAATAAAGTGTCCTAAGACAATTCAAGCATTTAAACTACCAATTATAACACACACAAGACCCAGGAGAAGCCTCTCAGAAGAAATTAAGTCAGAAATTAAAAACATGCAAGCTTTCTTTTCCTCTGAGTAATCAGGGACTGGAACTTCAGATAATAATATACTTTGTCCCTCTGCTCCGCTGAAATGAAGTTGAAGAGGTTCTTCACTCTTGGTTTGTCCTCTTCTGATCCTCAATCAGCTGGTACTCTGGTGAACAACTCAAAAGTGTAATCTATAATTAAGTATCTTCAAAAATGAAAGTGTCCATCTGAAACGTCTGTTCTCCTGCACTAGTCACCATGAGCACATCTAGTGATCCAATCATGTCACAAGTCAACACTTCTGTCAGGACCACCATGGAAATGTGAACAGACAGGACATAACTATGATTATCGTCAGTTTGAAGAGTGGCTGCTATGGAGACAGTATGTGGAGAACAAAGTTGAAGCTGAAGAAAAACATTTTAGGCGTAAGCAGACATCAACAACAACAACAACAACAACAACAACAACAACAACAACAACATCAACAACAACATCAACAACAACAACAACAACAACAACAACAACAACAACAACAACAATCATCACGGAGTAAGTGGAAACTGCATTCAAGAAAAGTGGTAAAAACTTGACTGAAGAGCTGATGACATTAAAATAAATCAGTGAACATTCTTCACAACATATCTATCCAGGCCTCCATCCTATACTGAAGATATGGTTTGACATGTTGAGAGAAACCAATGAAAAGACTCAAACTGGACAACCGGCTTTCGAAAGATGGACGTCTAAGTGGAAGACATTACGTTTGTGTTTATAATGTCATCGATATAAATCTTGCACTCCTAAATTGTACTTCCTAACATACTCACAGTCAACAAAATGAGTCATCACAGCCTGAGGAACAACTGAAACATCACAGCCTGAGGAACAACTGAAACATCACAGCCTGAGGAACAACTGAAACATCACAGCCTGAGGGACAACTGAAACATCACAGCCTGAGGAACAACTGAAACATCACAGCCTGAGGAACAACTGCAACCTCACAGCCTGAGGAACAACTGCAACATCACAGCCTGAGGAACAACTGAAACATCACAGCCTGAGGAACAACTGCAACATCACAGCCTGAGGAACAACTGAAACATCACAGCCTGAGGAACAACTGCAACATCACAGCCTGAGGGACAACTGAAACATCACAGCCTGAGGAACAACTGAAACATCACAGCCTGAGGAACAACTGCAACATCACAGCCTGAGGAACAACTGAAACATCACAGCCTGAGGAACAACTGAAACATCACAGCCTGAGGAACAACTGCAACATCACAGCCTGAGGAACAACTGCAACCAAGTCAACAAGCTCTATCTAAACATGACACTGCACATCAAAGCTGGCCAGCAGGTGTAATACGATTGGAGTATTCTAGGACAAGGTGGCAGACACATCTAGAAAAATCAGCATAGATTTAATTTGATACTCAGTAAGGAGCATCCATACATCTTTGTAATGGTGGCTAATCTATCATCATGTACAATGTATGTTCTAACAACAGTCTTTCTTTAAAATGTAAATCATTTTCAACAATTTGTAAGTGAAAACCTCTTCTAGTATGTTCTTCCCCAGTAGTGTGTGTTGGACCCTGTGTTTCCTGTGTGTGTGTGTTTGTTAATCCTGTCCACGTCCCTGAGCCTCCGTGGTGCTTCTGTCAGGATTGACGTTCTTTGTCCTGTTTTCCCTTCCTGTTGTCATGTTGCTTGTGATGTCACTAAAGGCGCTGAGGGCGCTGAGGGAAGTCAGAAGACGACAGGTACGGCAGGCGGGAGGGAGGGAGCCGCCCCCTCAGCCCCGCTAACATCTTCCCTCTGCAGTCTTGTTCCATGTTGTTTTGAATAAAGCATGACGAGCTGTGGAAGTGATCGCTGCATGTACTGCCAGTCCGGCTCTGGTGTGATATCCTTGTGTGAAAGACGCTTTTCATAAACGCGTATGAATGAACTTTCAGTGTCACAAAAGATGCTTTTAGTTGTGACCTTCATTCTAAACCAAGTTTGGTAACACTTTACATTGAGGTTTACGTCATTAAGGGCTTGTAAATACAGCTTGTTTATACAGTTTAGTATTGGTTCATAGATAGAATGACAACTATTTGATATAACCCTTTGCTAATCATGGGTTAAAAACTGTTTATAACTGACTCAAAAACAATTCATATTCAGTTACCTGTTTGTAAACTAGTTATAAATGATTTGCAAACCTTTAACATATACATTGATGTCAATTGTTACCAAAACATTAAATCTACTACAAACCTGTTCCTTGAGGCACTGAGGTTGACTGCTTTTAGGGGCTCGGCAACAACCCGTACACCAGCTCCCTGAAGGTCACGCTCAAGTACATGAGAAGGTGCATGTGGAACCGTATTTATGTTTATTTGGTAAAGTAAAAGATAGAAATATGAATTATAGAACCTAATTCACGAGGCATTTGCAACTGTACAAAGTTTGTGTCTATTATGGTCAAGAGAGTCAGGTATGAAAGATAGAACTTGGTGTGACATTCTTCCGTTTCAGAGAACGATGTATTTCATTCCATAAGGTTTGTCGTCTTTCATTTTGTTCTGAAGAAAGTTACAGACACAAACTTTGCATCAGCAAACATGAAACTGTCCGATCATGACTTCTGACCTGAGATAACTTCTGTTTTCAATTATTTGATTAATACTTATGTCAAGTCAGAATATTGCTTTTAACTGTGTTCGTCAAAACGTCTTATGTTATACAGTTGATACGGATGCATGGAAACATTCCATTCTGATAGAAGTTTGCTTTATTTGGTTCGTACAAAACCAAATCAAATGTAATAAACAGCACTTTTATCAGACAGAATGAAACAATTTAACCTCATAAATAATTGACTGTTTGCAGTGCCTTTTCTATTGTTGTGTGTTGTGCTTGGTCAGGCATCAAATTCAGGTCAAAGGTTCCGGGGGTGATGATCACGCAATATGTGGAGACCCTGCCAGAGGGGAAGACGACCCCCGACTTCACCCGTAAACCCATCGCTCTGACTATCCAGGAAGGTAAGTGTCCTACTGCACAGATTAGATTAGATTAGATTAGATTAGATTCAACTTTATTGTCATTGTGCAGAGTACAAGTACAGAGACAACGAAATGCAGTTAGCGTCTAACCAGAAGTGCAAAATAGCAGAAAGTGCAATGAACAGTATTTACAGGTAGTGCAATATATGAGCAGTAAGTAGTGCAGTATAATATAAGTAGTGCAGTGTGAGCAGTATATGAGTAGCATTAGCATTATAGCAGAGTAAATAAGTTACAGTATGAACAGTGTAGCAGCATATGAACTGTATAGGTAATGCAGTCTAGCAGTATATATGTATTAACAGTAACATGAGGTAGATAGCAGAATAAATATACAACATCCATAAATATACAACATCCATAAATATACAACATCCATCTGAAAGCATCTCTCTTACAAGTCAAGAAACCACCCCGTCTCCAGATATTCAACTTACTGTCAGTTCAGCACAGATCGATAAGTTAGGACTTAGCTCTAAATTAATAAAAAAAACAGTCATTTATGATGATATACTGTAGTCTCACAACATAAGCTAGGCCTAATCCTGATTACATAACATACTGCATTATCATTGCTGTTGATCAACCTGCCCTTCATTCAGTGTCTGTAGAGCATCTAAACACACACCAGTAAAGCACACAGGAATAAGAGAAACAGGTGGACTGACAGATATGGACCCAGTAACCCACCGCAGCAGAGAGGCAACAGAGAGGCTGAGTAGACTTGAGCTGCGTAGGTACAGACCACCATGTACAGACCTGATGTACAGACCACCATGTACAGACCTGATGTACAGACCACCATGTACAGACCTGATGTACAGACCTGATGTACAGACCACCATGTACAGACCTGATGTACAGACCAACAGACGGATAGATTTCCTCATTAGATATATGAATACATAGATGAGTGGTTCATATCTTCTAGCTTCCCTGACATCGGCAGTAGGCCATGTGATACATAGGTGGAGGATCACCTTCCACAGATATGTAACACAGCACGACATAATTTATTGTGACGACCTTCTAGGCCTGGCCTATTTACATACCAAATCTTTATTTGACTTGGGGAGAAAAATAACTCTCTTATGGGAAAGAAACATATAGTGTAAAGTTCGAGGGAAGACCCACCCTGTATGACAGCTGGTCTGTTTCAGCCCTGTCGGCCTTGACCACAAGTTACTGCAGTCACACTGGTACACTCACACAAGCTGGTCCAATCACAACATGCTGCTTGATCTGGGTTAGGGTTAGGGTTAGGGTTAGGGTTAGGGTTAGGGTTAGGGTCGGTGATGTAGCAACAGCTGTGTAGTATTGAGCATGGCCATTGCTATGTATTACATGTGACACCATGACACCATGACACATGTACAGTGTCCAATCACGAATCAAGATGTTGACATTCTGCAGTGTGTGTACTGTATGCACATCACCACAAACTAATCCACCTCAATGAGTTAGAAACCAGTACATCCAATAACCAGTACATCCAAAAACCAGTACATCTAATAACCAGTACATCTAATAACCAGTACGTCTAATAACCAGTACGTCTAATAACCAGTACATCTAATAACCAGTACATCTAATAACCAGTACGTCTAATAACCAGTACGTCTAATAACCAGTACATCTAATAACCAGTACATCTAATAACCAGTACGTCTAATAACCAGTACGTCTAATAACCAGTACATCTAATAACCAGTACATCTAATAACCAGTACATCTAATAACCAGTACATCTAATAACCAGTACGTCTAATAACCAGTACATCTAATAACCAGACACAATTCAGATACATTGTTCAACGTAAAATTAGCGAGTGAGAAAATGAGCAATAAACCACAACGATGCTGACGTTAAAGAAGAGGAGATGTTGTTGATCAGTGTTATTACAGGGTTATTACAGGGTTATTACAGGGTTATTACAGGGTTATTACAGGGTTATATTGTGTGACTCTCTCATCTCCACCAGGGAAGTTGGCCATCTTTAAGGCTATCGTGAATGGTGACCCGGAGCCCACGGTCATATGGAAGCGTGCCAACGGAGAGCTGGATGACAAGGAGCGGTACCAGAGCAAGTACGATGAGACGTCCCGGGAATACACCCTAGAGGTAGGTGTCTTTATCTGAACACCAGTATTATATACCCTAGAGGTAGGTGTCTTTATCTGAACACCAGTATTATACACCCTGGAGGTAGGTGTCTTTATCTGAACACCAGTATTATATACCCTAGAGGTAGGTGTCTTTATCTGAACACCAGTATTATATACCCTAGAGGTAGGTGTCTTTATCTGAACACCAGTATTATATACCCTAGAGGTAGGTGTCTTTATCTGAACACCAGTATTATACACCCTAGAGGTAGGTGTCTTTATCTGAACACCAGTATTATACACCCTAGAGGTAGGTGTCTTTATCTGAACACCAGTATTATATACCCTAGTGGTAGGTGTATTTATCTGAACACCAGTATTATACACCCTAGAGGTAGGTGTCTTTATCTGAACACCAGTATTATATACCCTAGAGGTAGGTGTCTTTATCTGAACACCAGTATTATACACCCTGGAGGTAGGGGTCTTTATCTGAACACCAGTATTATATACCCTAGAGGTAGGTGTCTTTATCTGAACACCAGTATTATACACCCTGGAGGTAGGGGTCTTTATCTGAACACCAGTATTATACACCCTGGAGGTAGGTGTCTTTATCTGAACACCAGTATTATATACCCTAGAGGTAGGTGTCTTTATCTGAACACCAGTATTATATACCCTAGAGGTAGGTGTCTTTATCTGAACACCAGTATTATATACCCTAGAGGTAGGTGTCTTTATCTGAACACCAGTATTATACACCCTAGAGGTAGGTGTCTTTATCTGAACACCAGTATTATACACCCTAGAGGTAGGTGTCTTTATCTGAACACCAGTATTATATACCCTAGTGGTAGGTGTATTTATCTGAACACCAGTATTATACACCCTAGAGGTAGGTGTCTTTATCTGAACACCAGTATTATATACCCTAGAGGTAGGTGTCTTTATCTGAACACCAGTATTATACACCCTGGAGGTAGGGGTCTTTATCTGAACACCAGTATTATATACCCTAGAGGTAGGTGTCTTTATCTGAACACCAGTATTATACACCCTGGAGGTAGGGGTCTTTATCTGAACACCAGTATTATACACCCTGGAGGTAGGTGTCTTTATCTGAACACCAGTATTATATACCCTAGAGGTAGGTGTCTTTATCTGAACACCAGTATTATACACCCTGGAGGTAGGGGTCTTTATCTGAACACCAGTATTATACACCCTGGAGGTAGGTGTCTTTATCTGAACACCAGTATTATACACCCTGGAGGTAGGGGTCTTTATCTGAACACCAGTATTATATACCCTAGAGGTAGGTGTCTTTATCTGAACACCAGTATTATACACCCTGGAGGTAGGGGTCTTTATCTGAACACCAGTATTATACACCCTGGAGGTAGGTGTCTTTATCTGAACACCAGTATTATACACCCTGGAGGTAGGGGTCTTTATCTGAACACCAGTATTATATACCCTAGAGGTAGGTGTCTTTATCTGAACACCAGTATTATACACCCTGGAGGTAGGTGTCTTTATCTGAACACCAGTATTATATACCCTAGAGGTAGGTGTCTTTATCTGAACACCAGTATTATACACCCTAGAGGTAGGTGTCTTTATCTGAACACCAGTATTATACACCCTAGAGGTAGGTGTCTTTATCTGAACACCAGTATTATATACCCTAGTGGTAGGTGTATTTATCTGAACACCAGTATTATACACCCTAGAGGTAGGTGTCTTTATCTGAACACCAGTATTATATACCCTAGAGGTAGGTGTCTTTATCTGAACACCAGTATTATACACCCTGGAGGTAGGGGTCTTTATCTGAACACCAGTATTATATACCCTAGAGGTAGGTGTCTTTATCTGAACACCAGTATTATACACCCTGGAGGTAGGGGTCTTTATCTGAACACCAGTATTATACACCCTGGAGGTAGGTGTCTTTATCTGAACACCAGTATTATATACCCTAGAGGTAGGTGTCTTTATCTGAACACCAGTATTATACACCCTGGAGGTAGGGGTCTTTATCTGAACACCAGTATTATACACCCTGGAGGTAGGTGTCTTTATCTGAACACCAGTATTATACACCCTGGAGGTAGGGGTCTTTATCTGAACACCAGTATTATATACCCTAGAGGTAGGTGTCTTTATCTGAACACCAGTATTATACACCCTGGAGGTAGGGGTCTTTATCTGAACACCAGTATTATACACCCTGGAGGTAGGTGTCTTTATCTGAACACCAGTATTATACACCCTGGAGGTAGGGGTCTTTATCTGAACACCAGTATTATATACCCTAGAGGTAGGTGTCTTTATCTGAACACCAGTATTATACACCCTGGAGGTAGGGGTCTGTATCACAATACTAGGCCTAAGTCATAAACAAACACATAGTATACAGTATGGGCCCCATAGACACTGTGCAATGTGTTGATACTACTTTTTTAGAAAAAAAATATTTTTTTTTACACAATTTGCACATTCTAATTTCCACCCCTTATTAAAGGGGCAATCTGGGATTCAAACAACAACAAAGTGTATTTTTTTGTAAACAGCTGAGGATTGGGGCTGGAGAAATGTGACCTGTGTGGGAATGTGAAATGTGTATACTTTGAAGCTATACAGTTTTATTTTATTTTTTTACAAACAATGGAGGAAAACAAATTTATATTTGGGGTTTTTAAAAGTCCAACAATTGATGTAATAATCCCAGATTGCCCCTTTAATGGATTAAAAATATAATTTAATTAAAAAAACAAAAACGGTTTGTTTTGTATGTATTTGGGAGTAATTTCCCCTTAGAACATTTGATGGTAAACAAACACATATTCAATATTATTCATATTATTATTCATATTCAATGTGCTTTCCAGTTCCCCAAAGTCTCTGCAGATGACGCAGACACCTACAAATGCACCGCAACAAACGAGTTTGGAAAGGCCGCCTGCATAGTCATTCTGAACATTATTGAAGGTAAGACACACAACGTACTCATCTTCAGCGATTTGGATCTCTTGGATAACAAATAAAGACCTCTCAATGTCTGGTTGTATCAAGATGTAGACATTAACAGAAATCTTTGTTTCCAGTTGGTTTCAAAAAGACGAAGGAAATGAAAATATCTGAAGAAGGTAGGCTCTACTGCCATGTTCAATCAAAATCAGTATGCAGGAAACGAGGGCAATATTCTTCATTCACTGATTGAATTCACATCAAGAGTCATGCAATGAATAAATAACATACCAGTGAAAACCCTCCAGATAAACATGTTCCTTTACTATTATTTTGTTCTATGTTCATAAAGCCAACGGGGAACCTGGGTCATTCAGGAAGAGGCTGAAGAAAAGGTAGGAAAATGATGTCAGAGTTGACTCATACAAACAGCTATTCCATTGATTGTTACACCAAAACAATGCAGCATATTTCATACCACAAACATGTTTTTTGGGAAGTTGCTCCACTTTGTCACAGGGAATTATATTTTGCATAGAGACTAATACAACCAGTAGCATATCTACTGTAATACAGCAATAGAGCACTGGCCCTCCACTGTACAGGCACGGTACGATCAGTGCATATTGTTACCAGCATAGTGTTGATGTGTGTGTGTGTGTGTGTGCGTGTGTGTGTGTGTGTGTGTGTGTGTGTGTGTGACCGGCAGTGAAGGGCAGCGTGAGAAGAAGCCGATGGAACCTGATGAGAAGGTCTGGGAGATCCTGATGAGCGCAGACAAGAAGGACTATGAGCGGATCTGTGCTGAGTACGGCATCACTAACTTCCGTGGAATGCTGACCAAGCTGAATGAGATGAAGAGGGTCAGAGAGGAGGAGATCGCACAGGTACTCAACCACATCATCATGTACCTTTTCACCTCAGGTCACTAGTTAAGTCACCAACATGACTCATACTGCATCACTACTGCATACAACGGTCACTATTGAGATGCTATAACAATTAATTAACAACCAGGCCTAGTCTTACTGAGGTAAAGTAAAGTATCTAGCTTTAAACTGTTCTTATGAAGAAGAAAAATAATTGTTCATCAACCAGGTAGGATGTTTGACTTATAATATATGACGTATAGTTTTCCCACACGTTGTCTGATGCTGTAAAATGCTCATGGTTGCTTCTCCTCTCAGTTTGTTCAACACATCAGCAGCCTGAAGCCCATCACGGTCAACGCCCAGGACGCTGCCACCATCGAGCTGGACATGGAGCTCAAAGACCCCACCAGCCGGCTCTTCCTCTACAAGGTGAGATGATTCTGTGTGGGATCCACCCAGTGGCTGGTCCCATTTAAACCACTGTATATCAAACAATGTTTGGACAGTGTTCTGTATGTGTGTATGCATGTATGTATGTAATGTTTGTCTCTTCCTCTCTCTGTTGATGTGACGACACACAACCAACCTCGCAGGACGGCATCATGGTTCCTTACACCAAAGAAATGGATGCGGAAATGAAGCACAATTTGAAGCAGACTGGCAAGAAATTTGTATTCACCATCAAAAACCTCAGTCCAGAGGATGCTGGCCTCTACTCTGTCGACGTGGAGGGAGTTAATGTCTTCTCAACTGATTTTAAGAGTATGTCAAAATGCAAATCTACCATCAATATATGTCACATATGACATTTTGCAGACGCTTTTATCCGAAGCAACTTACAGCTTTGTAGAGTAATGGACTGGTAGTCTAGTCAGTAAAACATCATCACTATGTTCTAAATGATGCCCCTTAACTCATTCAGTACCGAGGGTGACTTTATTCACCAAAAATGCACAAATTATGATGCTTCATTTTGTAGCCAATGGAAGTGTTGTTGCTAGGTAAACGCCACATAAAACAGTTGGCACTCTAGGTGGTGAGTGTTCCGGAACTCTTTGGCAGTTGGTGGGTTAAACTGCTTGATTTTGCTGAACTGTGAATTTCATGACCTCACCATGTGTGTTTTTTCTACCCTCTATCTTTCCATCATTTAGTTCCGCCTGTTGATTTCATCGTCAAAATACAGGAAGTGAAGGCAGAGGAAAGACAAGACGCCATCTTTCAGTGCGTCTTATCGCAACCTATGAATGAGATTAACTGGATGGGCAAGAACGCTCCTCTGGAGAACGATGACAAGTTTGAGATCATCGTGTCTGAGGACAAGCTCATCCACAAGCTGCTGGTGAAGGACTGCATGCCTCTGGACTCTGGCATCTACGCCGCAGTGGCAGGGATCAAATCCTGCAACGCCTGGCTGGTGGTGGAAGGTGAGATCGTTACGTTTTTTCTTTTCTTCTTCTGTTCTGTTCTTTCCTGAGTTATTTTAGGGAAGTGTTCATCATGGTTTCATATTTTTCTAAATCTTCCGATGTCTGGAATGTTTAGCCTCGACAATTCATGTCATTATCGGTCACATGCCATCACTTTACAACTCCCTCTCTAATACTGTAATAACCCTGTAATAACCCTGTAATAACCCTGTAATAACCCTAACCCTGATTCAGTCGACAAGAACCCGGCAACGAAAGGCAAGAAGAAAGCTCGCAAGACGACTCAGGCTGGAGGGGGAGATGTGGACCTGGACAAGATCGCTCAGGAGCAGCAGGACAAATACAAGAAAGAGATGGAGGCGGCCATGGAGGCAGCGAAGAAGGCCAAGGCAGAGAGGGATGCTGCAGAGGCTGCGGCCAAGGCTGAGGCAGACGCAGCTGCAGCTGCTGCAGCTGAGGCCAAAGCTGGCAGAATCGCAGCAGCCGTCGCTGCTGGTGGTGCGGCCACTGGTGGTGAGGATGATGCCACTAAGGCTGCTGGGGCAAAGCCCAAAAAGGCCAAGGCCAAAAAGGCTGGGGCTGGGGCTGGGGCTGGGGCTGGGGCTGGGGCTGGGGCTGGGGCTGGGGCTGGAGCTGGAGCTGGAGCTGGAGCTGGGGCTGGAGCTGATGGAGCTGCAGGTGGTGCAGACGGGGCGGCAGGTGCTGGAGGTGATGCAGGTCTGGAAGAAGGGGATGAGGAAGACGAGGAGAGCACAGAGGATCAAACTAAGAAGCGTGTGAGAGCCGGTCCGCTGGTGCCAGAGGTTGTGAAAGGTAAGAAGTGATACACACACATGAAATGATTCAGATTACTTTGAATATAAATGGTATATTCAGAAACCTTTCACTTAATTTTAATAATCAACACTATTTGACTAAGCATCACATTAAATGAATTAATTAATTACATTTCGACAGCTGTTTAAAGGCCAGCAGTGATGCAACTACAATGAAGTGATGTGTAGGTTAGCTTTGACGACCCTGACAGCCAAGCATGTTGATGTTCCCATTTGAACTGAGCCTGAATGATCCAGGGTTAGGGTTAGGGTTAGGGTTAGGGTTAGGGTTAGGGTTAGAGTTAGGGTTAGGGTTAGGGTTAGGCTAACCCTAACCCTAACTGAGCCTGAATGATCCAGGGTTAGGGTTAGGGTTAGGGTTAGGGTTAGGGTTAGGGTTAGAGTTAGGGTTAGGGTTAGGGTTAGGCTAACCCTAACCCAAACTGAGCCTGAATGATCCAGGGTTAGGGTTAGGGTTAGGGTTAGGGTTAGGGTTAGGGTTAGAGTTAGGGTTAGGGTTAGGGTTAGGGTTAGGCTAACCCTAACGCTAACTGAGCCTGAATGATCCAGGCCAAAACCAGCTGGAAGCAACTTCCTGTACAGTAACATGTTCTTCAGCAACATGGTGCCAGAGGAACCCAGACATGTGATGATTGAGATTTAGAATGTGCTTTTATTCCACCTGTGTAATACAGTAGCAAACTGCTAAACTCCATTTAACATGTAATTACTACAGTATGTAATTACTACAGTATGTAAATACTACAGTATGTAATTACATGTTGATACAATGATGTTACTGTAATAACGACAGTATAACTGCACACACATATCACACTCTACCCTGTCAGCAGAGAGAGGTGCAGTATACAGCAGTAGACACACCTTTAACATCCTAACAAAGCTAACTAACTTCACCCTCTCACAGTCATCCTGTAGCTCTTCAATGTCCTAAAAAGCTCACTTTATAACTTGTCTTTATTAAAGGTGATCCTGGCATGACATTCAGACATTGCTGAATGAAAGAAAGACACAACAGCAATTTGTTTGTTTTGGGGTAGTCAATCCTAACGATAGTGGAGTATTGAATCCCATCATTGTAGCTGCATCCACTGCTGGCTATAGACGACCACTAAGGAGTGCAGAATATAAAGACATTGTTCAACTTGGACGAAGGATCCGTGCCAGCGATACGGACATATAATCCATTCCACAATGAGGTGAAGGATAGAAACTAAAATCTAAATTCACAGAACCGACTGTTCTTGTCTGTCCATTACAGCATTCTGTTTCAGTTCGCTTCAGTCTCCAAGCTTTCATCTGTTTGTGTAATCGATACTGTTATTGTCACTGCTATTGTTCACTGCTATTGTTCACTGCTATTGTTCACTGCTATTGTTCACTGCTATTGTTCACTGCTATTGCTATTGTTGTTACCATCATTTCTGAGTTTGTCCCTGTGGTTGCAATTGTCCTGCCTATAAAACATTATCAATCAACACATTTCATACAATCCACTTCAGTAATTAACAACAGACAACATGATTGTCCAAAAGCATATGGCAATAGAAATCCCATTGCTCAACACTACATGAGAAACTATTTCTGTTGACATCAAATATTCAGATAATAGTCAACTTCAGATTCATGTCGGCCTTTAGGCTACAATAAATTCACCAACATTCAGACTTTCATCATTTGAAACCACACTTTAATTAACTGGGAATACACAAGTTGAATTAATATTATTGATATTGTTTTGATATCAACTCGATATTGATCACCAATAGGAAAATCAAATAAAGACGGTGCAGCTTCAGAGGAAACGGTTGATCAAGCTGGGAAGCGGCGTGCAAAGCAAGGCCCTCTGCTAAAGGAAGAGGTCGTTGGTAAGAGATTGAAACGGCTGCATTCAATGAACATGCATTGACAAGGTTTGTTGACCATCAAAGCCATTTGTCAGAATGACTTTGGAACCCAAGCCTGATAGACACTGATGAAGGAGATCTTTGTGTACTCAAGGAAATACGATTTAATATTTTAACTCATACTTAGAATTATGAACCATTCCGTCTGACACGTCTGAGAGATTTACACCTTGTGGCATCGTTCACTGAGCATCAACAGGAAACCAGCCCCATGTGCACTTCAGTTTGAATACCTAACTATTGAATACCTAACTATTGAATACCTAACTATTGAATACCTAACTATTGAATACCTAACGATTGAATACCTAACTATTGAATACCTAACGACTGAATACCAAACTATTGAATACCTAACGATTGAATACCAAACTATTGAATACCTAACTATTGAATACCAAACTATTGAATACCTAACTATTGAATACGTACCACATTAGTTAGATGGAAAATTCACCATAATGATGGTAGTGGTTTGAGTATTAACATTATTCCACTAAACTTAGACAATGACACTTTTAATCACAAATGAACAAATGTATTCACTATACAAGTTTACACCTTTCTATAGAAAACAATATGTACAAATCATTTACTCTTTGAAATACAGATATGGTCCAATATTTGTGTTTTATATGCAACGTGTGCTTCCATGTGTTTGTGTATCTCTTTCTATTCTCTGTCTGTGTGTTGTTGTTATCTGTCCTTGTGTTGATTCATTTGAATCGTTTGTAAAAGGGGTTTTATTAAAAATAATTGGTGTAGGAATGGGCCAGCAGACATTCAAGTATAACTAACTTTAACGTACATTCCCAGGTCTTGATGTGTGTTTTAAATAAGGAGCATAACATTCCACACAGCCGTTAACCGGAGCGGTTATGAACAGATGAGGAAATTCCATTCCATTCCATTTTTGGAACTCTGTTCTACTTGGATAAGCAGCTGGCCTGCATCTTGACCAACCCCCCTTTCACGTTAAAGTTGTTGTTTATGTGACCTCTTCACTGTTGTTGTTGTTGTTGTTGTTGTTGTTGTTACTGCTACTTTTTCTGTTACAATAACTGTTCTTTACAAGACCTTATCCGACATTAGTCAACAAATAAGCAATGAATGATTGACGGTGGTTATGATAATCATCGATAGGACAGACACATATCGATGGCACCGCCACAGGCCCAAATGGGAAACAAAGGGCCGGCAGTGGCACTGGGCCTGCGGGCGGTGGCGGGTCATCAGACGCCGGTGAGGCGGAGGGGTCAGCTGACGGCTCAGCTGGAGCTGGCAAGCGTTCAGGCCACAAAGCCCAGCGGCAAGGCCCGTTGCTCCCGGAGACGGTCATTGGTAAGATCACGGACACTGCACAGACTACTGCATGGTAGGAGGGAGTAAAGTCATTTGATGAAACAAATGACTTGGTCCAGTGGTCTGAGGGTTTACAGAATAAACGTGTGACCACTCAGAATGCTGGGGTGACCTTTAGGGTGATAGTAGTCTTGAACAAGAGTGGCTTTAAAGGGACACTTCACCCATTTTTAACATCACATTCATTACCATATCTACGTTCTGCAGTCAAAGAGATATGAGAAAAGGTCCTAAGGAAATGACACCCTATGTCAGTTGGGGGTAAAACAAACACGTGTTTCCAGGTAGTGGGAGTGTGTTTTTGCCTGTTGTTTTAAAAATCAAATGAATTGAATACATTTTTTAGCTCCAATGACATCATAGGGGGTAATCATATCTCTTTGACTACAGAACTTTGTAGAAAATCGCCACATTCACACCTGTAGACTCCGGTATGGTGCTGGAGATGATGAAACAATGAATGATGTTAAGAATTGGTCAAGTGTCACTTTAACGAAAAGAGAGCACTAACAAGAAAAACATATTCTTATTATGACTTAAGAATGTAACACCATTCATCTTTGATATTTATAGAGAAACATCTCTTTATGTGATTCATATACAGTACCAGGAGGGTAAATCACAGAAACATCTCTTTATGTGATTCATATACAGTACCAGGAGGGTAAATCACAGAAACATCTCTTTATGTGATTCATATACAGTACCAGAAGGGTAAATCACAGACAAAAAAGTTAGTTAGCTCAAGCCCATTTCATGTCGTCACATTAGTGTTTGTGTGTTATGTTGAACATGCCTTTGTGTTGTAGTTTACTTTGTCTTAGGAAACATGCTTGCCTGTGTTACTGAGAACCAAAACATCTTATTCAAATCTTGACCTTACAAGAAGATTAAGAATCTGTGTTACTCAGACCCGAAACACCTTATTCAAATCGTGACCTTACAATAAGCTTAACAATCAATTACGTGAAAGCAGAAGACGTGCACCGTGTTCCATGTTATCTCTTATGAAAACACACGACTCTGAAGAATGAAGAGAAGAGAAGAGAGGAAGTAAGACATCCTGCATTAAGCAGCAACATGAGACATGATGATGCTGTAGATTATGTAGATGAACATGTCACGCTTTCAAAGGTGGCAGGAAGATTTAAGAAAAACCATCGTTGTACACAATACCAGCATTGCCTTAGTCTAGAATAGTGCATGGGAGCATATCTCAGTCTACTGAGGATCCTGAGGCCATTCATCATCACTGACATGGAGGCTCAGACCAAATAACTACACAGATAGCCAAGAAGAAGAAGAAGAGCAAAAAATGAGTAATTGACAAAAATACTATTTCTTGTCAGAAGGTTCAACGCCTACATTTGGAACATCTAACATTTCTCAAATAAAAAACTATGTTTTATCATGGAACAAGCTCAACTGTTAAACATCCACAGCAAGGTTGAAGAGAGGACATGTCCACATTCATCCACACTAAAGTTTGAAGATCATACATATTTTAACCAAAACTCTGAAACAATTTTACATTTGAGCATGTATTTTATACATAGATTCCGCAATAAAATACATGGAGCAAACAACCAAATGTAAATAGTATTATTATATAGTGTTGATAGGATTCAGGGCTACGGTAAGTCAGTAAACCAGGACTACATACATGCATTGTGTGCCATGCATACATGCATGCATGAACTGTATGAAAACAAATTATTGTGATTGATACACATTTTATATCAATTTATTGCTGTTCTTATAAATGATAAAACACCCAGATCAACAGGTAATGGGGTGAGCCTAAAATGAAGTACTTGCACTGACTTCTCATGTGGTAATTACTCCAGACCCGGGGGTCCACTTCTCTAGCGGGCTCTCTGACTGCAACGCCATTGTCGGGGAGGCGGCAGAACTGGTCTGTAAGCTGAGCAAAGAATGTGATGGGATCTGGTACAAAGATGGGGAGGAGGTGAGTATCTGCATGTAAATGTTGAGTTTACCACTCAAACAAACCTCATGTTGGCTGTCACAGTGTCAGACCAGACTACAGGGAAATATTGACATACAGTTTATCAGGTTAAGTATGATTTTTTTGTGTTCCTGTTTAGATTAAATCATCTGACGGCCTTAAAACGGGCAAAGATGGATGCTTCCACAAGCTGAGAATCAGCAAAGTTTCAGAGGAACATTCTGGAAAATACCGGTTTGAGGCAGATGGGAGGAAAACAGAGGCCATGATTGTTGTTGAAGGTTTAAATCTATTTTGCCCTTTTTCTCAAATTTGCCTGTAATCCCAGTCCCACATGAATCATCTATCAACTGTATAACACTTACAAATATAATGTTTTCTTGTACATTTCACCTTATTTCACTTATTTTATTATGTTCTCTCAAAAGAGGGGATTACAGAGAATAGTTTGAAGTAGTCAAACAATATATGCATTGACATGAATAAACATAATTATACATTGTATGATTTTGCTCTTTGAAAAAGTCGTACAGAGTTTGGAGACACTAACATTTGTCTCTTTCTTTCCAGATCCACCCAGATTTGATCCAGCAGAACTGAAAGTATTTTCTGCTCCAGTAACTGTGAAAAAAGGTCAAAAGGCTTCTTTCAGTATGCCATTTGTTGGTGGTGATCCGATCAAGGTTCAGTGGTACTTGGATGGCGAGGAGCTTTCAGACGACTCACACATAAAGATAGAGCACACAGAAGGGCAGACGCGTCTGCTCCTCTCCAAGCTGCAGCGCAAAGACTCTGGGCAAATCAAGATCAAACTCAAGAATGAGTTTGGTACCATTGAGGCTTTTGCAGAGCTAATTGTTCTAGGTAGGTAAAATAGACAATTAAACATATTATTTATTATAATCTGACTTGACTATAGCAGGTTGCTAGTGTCTCCAGCACATCCACATGTATGTAGCACAGCCATATAATCTAGCAACAATATTGTTGGTATGATCGCTACATTTCAGAAATAAACAGTAGCATGTGTTGTGACAGACACCTCCACCCCTCCCATGGGGCCCCTGGAGATCGTCGAGGCGTCTCAGTCCGCTATCGACATCAAGTGGAGGCCCCCCAAGGACAACGGCGGCTGTAAGATAGAAAACTACATCATGGAGCGCCAACAGGTCGGTCGCAACACCTGGAAGAAGCTGGGTCAGATCCCCGGAGAGGCGGCGTACCGGGACACAGACGTGGACCACGGCCGGCGCTACTGTTACCGCATCCGCGCCGAGACGGAGATGGGCATCAGTGAGATGATGGAGACGGAGGACGTTCAGGCCGGCACCAAAGGTGAGCTCATTATACGCTGACTCAGCTCGGTCTGAGAGAGCCTTGTACATCTGGAATGTTCTTGCATTATATTACATTACCTAGCATTACATTAGCTTGTTAATTGTCAAAAGCTGAAATGAAAAGAAAACCCGATCTTAAAGTGGAATTAAAAAAATAATAATAATGGGCAGCCCACCATTGACATGGTCGTCCATATCAAATATTATTGTTTTGCACAACAGAGCCTCATAGAATGCTTAGGTTTACATCCTGACATGTAAGCTCACAAGCAGGATATCTCTGAGGATTGCAGCACAAAGTCATTATATGTTGAGACCATATCAATGGTGAGTTGATAATCATTGAAAGAAAAACAACATTTCAGTAAAATTCCACTTTAAATTGATGTAATTTATGAACATTGATACAGCCTCGCTAACCTAATATCTCTGTCCTCAGCATACCCAGGAGCCCCTGCTGCCCCCAAGGTGGTCACTGCCTTCAAGGACTGCATCAACCTGGCGTGGGCTCCTCCTGCCAAGACTGGAGGAACCAACATCCTGGGCTACAACCTGGAGAAACGCAAGAAGGGCAGCAACCTGTGGGGCGCTGTCAATATTGGAGAGGACCCCATGATCAAAGGTTTCACCATTAGTCAGCGCTAAACAGTTACTGCAGTCATTTTCACTTTATGAGTGTGTGTGTGTGTGTGTGTGTGTGTGTGTGTGTGTGTGTGTGTGCGTGTGTCTCTTTTTCACATACCACTCAGACAACAGATATGTTGTTTTCGTCTCCAATCCATATACATAATGGCTGTATGCTAACAGACTGAAATTATAGGTCATTTTGCACTGTCATTACAACTGTCATTCTCTGTATATTTCCCTCTTCCACATTAGTCAGGGCTAAACAATTACTACAGTCATTTTCACTTTCTGAGAGTGAGTCTCTCTCTCTCTCTCTCTCTCTCTCCGACAACAAATATGTTTTCATCTCCATATCCACATAGATAATGGCTGCATGGTAGCCAATTAATACAGTTATATTTATACCAAACAGAAATTATAGGTAATTTTCCAACAAGAAACCCCTGTAATTCTGTGTATATCTCCCTGTTCCACAGATAAGACCTACGCTGTGAAGGATGTGGTTGAGGGAATAGAATATGAGTTCCGTGTGGCAGCGATCAACAACTCTGGAGCCGGAGAATTCAGCAACCCGTCTGACTTTGTGTACGCCAGGGACCCCAAAAGTAGGTCATGCTCATCTGAATACCAAATGTGGACGGACATTTGGGGATTTCATTCAAATACTGCATGATGAATTTGATCAAATATCCATAACAGTATCAATTACGGGATCTTTGCCAGATTTGACACATTCATCTCCCATACTGTATGGAAAGCAATGCAAAGACGGCACAATAATAATATAATATCTGCCATTTAGCTGACACTCATCCACAGAGACTTACATTGCAGTGAGTGCATACATTTCAGTATAGATGGTCCCAGCGGGAATCAAACCCACAACCTAAGCGTTGTTAGTGCCATGCTCTACCAACTGAGCCACAGAGCAGTACAATAATGCTGTGTATAGCCTAAATCTATGTTTATTCTAAATCTATTATAGTTTTTTTTTTTCAAATAAACTCTGGATGTCGCTGATTCAGTTATGCATCATTCCAGAGCCTCTCTGATTCAGTTATGCATCATTCCAGAGCCTCTCTGATTCAGTTATGCATCATTCCAGAGCCTCTCTGATTCAGTTATGCATCATTCCAGAGCCTCTCTGATTCAGTTATGCATCATTCCAGAGCCTCCCGGTAAAGTCCTTGAGCTGAAGGTGACAGACTCCACCTACACCACCTTGTCCCTGGCTTGGACTAAACCCAAGGACATTGAAGGGGTTGAAGATGAAGCCAAGGGATACTTTGTGGAGCTCAGACCAGCAGAGGACCCAGAGTGGGGTCGCTGTAACACCAACGCCATCATCATGAACTCTTTCACGGTGAAAGGCATGAAGTCCATGGCCATGTACTGGGTGAGAGTCATTGCCACCAACGATGGCGGCGAGGGGGAGCCTCAGGAGCTGGACAACTACATCCTGGCCATGCCGCCCCCAGGTGAGACCAGTTCAAACATCTGTTACTCGGTATTATCAACACACATGACGTGTTCCTCAGTCTCACTGAACCCAAGAATGTTTGCAATCGACTGAGACCACATATAAAGCCACCGTAGACTTTGTGCGATACAAAATCAACATCCATGTGTTCCGATTGTAAAGACATAACAAAAACCTCATGTTCTTCTTGTGCTTTTGTATCATCCAGTTAGGCCAAGATTCACCGACGCTAAAATCAAGAGTTTCATGGTTGTGAGAGCAGGGAATTCAACACGCTTCAACATCAACTTTGAGGTACAGAGTTATCAACCCAACACTATGTTAAGACTGTACACCGTTCCACACACCTGGGATGAACTGGCCCAGAGGGATTCCTCACACTGCAGTTACACTGAAAAAAAAGGCCTTCACTTCCACATGACTGGAATGAGTTTAAATCAACACAAATGATCATGTTTGATTTATTTAATTGTTTAATGTTGAACTAAATTCGTGTTGATTAAACACATTTCAATCATGTGGAACCGACAACACATTTTTTTTACATAAATCCAAAGTCCTTTTTTTTCAGTGTTGGATCACTGTGATGTGGATGAGCTGACCTTAACCCCCTTCCTCACAGGCCTCTCCCTGGCCGGAGGTCACCTGGCTGAAGGACGGCGTACCTGTCTCTAAACGGGTGACCATCAGCAGTGCCGAGGCGGCGTCCCAGCTGCTGATCCCATCTGCGGAGCGCTCCGACACGGGGATCTACACCATCCTGGTCAAGAACATTGTTGGCCAGGAGACTTTCAGTATTGAGATCAGAGTCACAGGTGAGATGGATAAAATGGCAGTTGATTATTATTCAGCAAATTATCAGGATAAATGCAAAATTGTGTAACATGTTAAATAAACAACTATGCAACATGTTAAATAAATAACTATGTAACATGTTAAATCAATGTTTGAACGACAGTAACTACAGCATTGCTACACAGGTATAGGCAGAACTTATACAAATCTAACAGAGTGTTATCTAACGCTGGTGCTGGTCCTCTGCAGACGAGCCTAAGTCACCAGGTCCTGTGGAGGTGGATGAGAACGTGCCGGGCACCGTGACCGTGTCCTGGACGGCCTCTCCTGACGAGAAACGTGACGACAGGCTTCACTACCTGGTGTCCAAACGCGACTCCACCAAGCGGCAGTGGAACACCGTGGCCGACCGCATCTTCAACAACAAGTTCACCGCCTGCAACATCATGCCCGGCAGAGAGTACCAGTTCCGCGTCTACGCCAAGAATGACATGGGCTCCTCCAAACCCTCCGAATCCCCAAAGTGGTCGATCACGGCCAAGAAAGGTCTGTAAAAGTGTTTGGATCCAGTGTTCATAGTTAGGGTCATTATCACTTGCGTACAAACGTTAATCTTCAGCAAGTAATAAACTACTTCTGTGTTTTCCCTCCAGAAAAGTTCTCCATGAACATACCAGAGTCTAAGTCGTGCAACCTGGAGCGGCCTCCGAAGTTCCTGGTCCCGCTGAAGAAGCACACGGCTCCCCAGGGGTACGAGTGCTACATGAGCTGTGCCATCAAAGGGGAACCGACGCCCCACGTCACCTGGTACCGCAACAACATCAGCCTCAACACCAACACCAACTACCTCATCTCCAACACCTGTGGCGTCTGCTCCATGCTCATCCTGAGGGTCGGACCCAAGGACACCGGAGAGTACAAGGTCATCGCTGAGAATGACCTGGGCAGGGCAGAGTGCGGTACTAAACTCACTGTCAGAGGTAAACCTGAGTCAGGACGTACTGTATGTTTTCAAAATCAAACTGTGTTGTTTAGAAAGTTCCAATAGTGTGTATAACTAACAAATAAAACATCTGTCTTGTTCTTGTGTTTCAGACTAGAACAGCAAGACGACAATGATGCCTTTGTTGTTTCTTTTTTCCTGTTTTTGTTTTGTTTCTGTTGTTGTTTTCTAGTTGTGTGGAAATGACTGACTGTGTATATTTTTAGTTAAGGGTTCCCTGTCACATTTGATGTGATGATATTCTACATTCTTGAAGCTGTGTATGCTCTGAGGCTCAGGTTCATGAACGATGCTGGAAGCCGGTCGTGAGCAGTGTTGTGTTAGGGTTAGGGTTAGGGTTAGGGTTAGGGTTAGAAGCCGGTCGTGAGCAGTGTTGTGTTATTAGAGAAGCTGCTGTTCTACATGGTGGGAGTTTGAATGATGCATGTCCAAGGCTGTTCTTGTTTTCAGTGACGCTTCAGTAAATCTGATCTAGAAAATAAACATTAAAAACAAGCAGAGAGTGGTCACAATGTAGTCCTTTGCATGGTTCACTGGTATAAACATTCAAATGAGTAAACTGCAAATGTGTGGTCGTGGTTCATTAACTTCAAATTTGTGTTGTGTGCAGTTTATGCTTCTCTTGGGATTGACGCTGATTTTACATCTTGTTGAAGTGTTATTTTAAAACTAGAATAGAATTTACCAGTTATATACCATATTACCAGGTTATCTGTTTTACTGTATAGTGTTGGTATAATTGTGTCAAGATCAAGATTCAAGATTTCTTTATTTGTCACGTGCATACAAGTATACAGTGAAATGCAAAAGTGACAGTGCCACAGAGTAGTGCAACAACACAATAAGTTTTAAAATACAATAAAATAAAAATAGAAGTACTAAAAAATATACAGTATGGATTTATTAAGTGTTTATCTGAATTAATTTCCCTTCACCCCCTATACGAATTAGTTATGTTGCAAAATCAACGATTAACTTAAAGGTCCAGAATATAGTTTTTACGTGTCACTGACCACACTGAAAATGTGAAAATGTGCTACGATTTCTAACAGCACCAAACATCCCCTTGTAAACAAACTAAACATGAAAAAGGCACGCAAAGGTCACTGTCCTACCAGACACCAGACTGTAGAAAACACTGTTTAAACTAACACACTGTTTAAACTAACACACTGTTTAAACTAAAACACTGTTTAAACTAACACACTGTTTAAACTAACACACTGTTTAAACTAACACACGGTTTAAACTAACACACTGTTTAAACTAACACACTGGTTAAACTAACACACTGTTTAAACTAACACACTGTTTAAACTAACACACTGTTTAAACTAACACACTGGTTAAACTAACACACTGTTTAAACTAACACACTGTTTAAACTAACACACTGGTTAAACTAACACACTGGTTAAACTAACACACTGTTTAAACTAACACACTGTTTAAACTAACACACTGGTTAAACTAACACACTGGTTAAACTAACACAGCGCTCTTCACTCAGCGTTCTTCATCATGTGATCTCATTCCTTGATGGATACTGATTTTTTTCATTGCCATTTAGCACTATTTTAAAGACAAAATCAACATACTGGACCATTAAACTACTTATAAATGTTAAATAAAAAAAATTGTGTGTTGAAATGTAGATATGTGTATGATGGTTATGACATAAGAGAGCTTGGTGTAAATACATATTTCAAGCTCATAACATTGTTTAATCTTGAATCCTAAAGGATTGATTGAAAGTCATGATTAAATAGTGTTTATTAGGTTAATTTCAACACATTTAGCAAAATTAAGAATCTTGAGATGTCTAGGTATAAACATGCTTGTTAGGCACCATAACTGTTACACAGCGTTGGTGATAGCTTTGGTCTGGATATGGTCATTTGATTTCACGAAGCTCTTATCAGAAATGGACAGTGACTCCTTATATGGCTGTGAACTATTTGGCGATAAAAACCTTTATGTGTGTAATTTATGTCCCTCCTCCTTGTATTACCGTTCAGAGCACAGCGGTTTAGTGGGGTCAGATATTAGTCTCAGTTTAGAGTCCCCAAAACAGAGATGGTAATGTGTACCCCCGGTGCTAGAACACGAACCCAGACTCACGACGGCACCAACGCAGTGTTCAGTTTCACTAAAGAAGATTGGTTGTAAAATCTTAATTTATGGGGCTGCATGTTTCACTTTTACTTAATAGTGTTCAATCTGGTGGATGTTGGTCATGTTAGAAGATTTGGATTTAGTGAATAAATTGCTCATTTGCAACCATAACAAAGATTATTTTTCCACCACATGCAATCAAAAGTGCAAAAGGTTTTAATAAATGTGCCTAGTGACCAGTCAAGAGAAACATGTGCCTAGTGACCAGTCAAGAGAAACATGTGCCTAGTGACCAGTCAAGAGAAAAGGAATCTCACCTCCGCTGTAGGGTGTAGCAACGCCAGGGAAGTCATCATTGTGTGCTGCTGGAAGTTCATCTCTTGACACTTCAGTGAACTCTCTCATCTGTAAGACCCACTTCACCGCATTGTCAAGATAGAACTGTAGTTCAGAGGGAGGAGTTTGAAACCCTCTCACTAACTCTTGGATGACTTTAGGACCTCCTAAGAACTGCAGCACTTGGGCCAAATGCATGCCGGTAAGCCTGTCCCCAGCAGCCACAGTGGTCGAGCACAGGCAGGTTTGCACTGAGCATCTCCAAAAGGCTTTATTACCTCACAAAACCAGGAGACCACACTCAAGTATCAGTGGGAGCGTGGCTGGAAGGAGCTGAGAGGAGAGCAGTTCCCACAGAGAACAAGTAAGTCCATTTCATGGCTCCAGGCCCGAGGCTATCCATAAGCACCAGGGAATGGTGGGTTTAAATCCCTTATTGATCTCAACATTGAAAACACCTGTGCCCAGGCGTGCAGATAGGTACTTTAATGGTGTGAACTGTAGATGTCTCTGTACATTCTGATTTGATCATGAGCCAATCCTGAGGTGATGTTATGGCGTTGTTAAGCAGATTGGATAGGATGGCAGGTGGCATGTAAATAATTGTAATTGCTTACTATTAATTAGATGGTGCAGTGCAGGGCAGGGCAAGGTGCATCTAAAGCCCGTCAACGCTGATGCACAGGGACACATACTAGTGGCATGCTTGATAGAGGCACAGCATCCAATTACTGTAAATACATTCACTGCTTAGTAACCAAAACCGGTGATTGATAACTGTGTTATAGGAACATTTAACATTGTAGAGTTCAAGCTATATATAGCCTATGTGAGTGGGCAGATTGTATAATCTATTTGCAAACACAAGACTTTTTGATGATGACGCTCAGATGTCTGATATAAAGACACTAATAATGAAGTGTAAGGACATACAGTCAGTTCATCATGTCAGGACAGACGCCCCAGTCAAGTACATATGCCAGTAGTTCACCAGTCCCATAGTCACATTCATCTAGATATGGAGTTGTTGAAATTTTATCATAAAATTGTACCATCAGTATTGTACCATGAGTAATGTACCATGAATATTCAATGCTGAAATAAACGGATCTAGAAAAAATGCATCATGATAAATGATGATGTGGGCGATACTAGTCTGTTATCACGTCAGCGCAGTCCTTCTCTAAAAGACCAGGGCAGCCTGCTGTAAGAGAGCCGGCTCCAACTGTGAGGATGATGCTCCAGGATCGGCCGGCCTGTAAGGAGAGACTAACTGCCACTAGGCGGAGCTCAGGTCCTGGAACACACCCACCTTATTTATAAATCTAATGCACAGCACAGTTGCTAGGCAGGTTGCTAGGCATGGCTCTGCTTCATCCCATACAAATATGGAAGTTTGTATTTGAGTCGGAGACATTGACCTCCCACTGCATTCTCCCAACATTCCTGCTCCTGCATGTTCCCGGGTTCTCACATTAACAGTCACAGCATGTCCCAGCATGCAGTTCAGAACTGAACACGACACGAGAACACACTGCAATCACATGTTGGGTGGGGAGAATCTTTTGGGGGCTTAACATTGTAGATCACGGAGACTTAACAAAATAGTCCAAAAACATCTATGAACGTTTATTTTGCCGACACTCAAGCTCAAATGCATTCTGCCAAAGTTGTCAAACACACAGTGTTAGCTAATGACTTACAGGAGATGCTGCTCTTCCTGAGACTGTTTTGCACCTATTGATTTAGGATTGCTTATGAAGTAGTAAAATCCTTTGGTTATGAGAGAGGTAATATAGCTTGCTCCATTTGCAGCGACTTGCGTCACCTCCTGGTGCATGCTGGATGGTTTTATGAGGTATGTGACCTATTGCATGCAGAATGGGACAGGTCACCAGACACGGTCTCCTGAAGGCATGCGGAGGATTCTCTGATTACACGAATTCTTTCATTTACATCCATCTTCAATTACTAACTCTTGGAGCGTATCATGAGCCAACCTACAGCATATACACTACAACACACACACTACAACACACACACTACAACACACACACTACAACACACACACTACGTGCTGCTGAAAGCTTGGATTAAAGAAGTGCTCTTACTGCACTGTGTTTTTATGAAACATTCTGAATGTCATATAAAATGAATAACTGAACGTTTCCTCATTTTAAAAACAAGTGGTTAAATACCCAGAACTATTTCCTTGTTAAACAAATAGAATCATCTTTAAGAAGCTTAAAAAACAGACAGTTAATAAAGAGTGTCATTGTATCTTGACATTTAAATATAACGGCATAATCTATTCCAGAAAGCAATATAGATGTCACCGGAGCTGGCTTCAAACCCAATTAAATAATAAAATGCTAAGTTTCACTCGGCTGTTTATTCAAATGTACAAGATGGCAAAAAATGCTGTACTCCACAGTGCTGTTCTTCATTCCAAATAGAGACCTCACAAATAGGGTTTACTCAAAATGTGTCAACATCAGATTCCTACTGCAGACATATTGCCTAAATCCAGCGGTTAAAGCAATGGGTGGATGTCACCCGTTGCTGACTCTGACCATCTGGAGAAGATTAATTGTGAGGCAGACAGATGGGGTTTCTCACCGGCACTAATAGCTGTCCGGCTGCCTGCTGCTCCGTCGTCACCCTGAAGACATGTGCTGCGGTCTTCCTTCATAGCCCCAATGTAGGCCTATTCCTGTTCATAGCCCCAATTAATGCATGTTCCTTCATAGCCCCAATGTAGGCCTATTCCTGTTCATAGCCCCAATTAATGCATGTTCCTTCATAGCCCCAATGTACACCTATTCCTTCATAGCCCCAATGTACACCTATTCTTTCATAGCCCCAATGTAGACCTATTCCTGTTCATAGCCCTCAATGTAGGCCTGTTCCTGTTCATAGCCATCAATGTAGGCCTGTTCCTGTTCATAGCCATCAATGTAGGCCTGGTCCTGTATATAGCCCTAAATGTAGGCCTGTTCCTGTTCATAGCCCTTCATAGGCCTGTTCCTCTTCATAGCCCTAACCCTAACCTCAATGTAGGCCTGTTCCTCTTCATAGCCCTTCATAGGCCTGTTCCTTGTCATAGCCCTAACCCTAACCTCAATGTAGGCCTGTTCCTGTTCATAGCCCTTCATAGGCCTGTTCCTCTTCATAGCCCTAACCCTAACCTCAATGTAGGCCTGTTCCTCTTCATAGCCCTAACCTTAACCTCAATGTAGGCCTGGTCCTGTTCATAGGCCTTCGTAGGCCTGTTCCTTCTCTGCTGTGAGCCAGAGTGTGATTACTGAGTGTATGTGCCAGTGACCAACAGGGAAGCACTTTGTTGACTTCATTGTTTCTAAGGGACACAGTTCTTTCTGTTTCTGTTGCAGTCACACTCATCACGTCAACACCATAGACCCAGCAGATCTCCACACATTATTACTACTGGTTCCATGAACATGATGCCAAATATACAAACTGGTCTTCTACTTTATCTGATGTGCTTTGATTTAAATGGTGTGATATTCTTTCAGTACCAGAGAGTCCATAAATCTGCCGAGCAGTTTTCTTCACCATGAAGTTTAGAAAGACTAAAGAGCCAGAGCCGTCCGCTCCAGGCCAGGGTACGTCATGGTTTATTGCATTTCAGTTTCTCTTTTGCTTATTCAACGTTTATTTTACTCTTAATAAATGTATACAAATATTCAAAAACATACATAATTGTCTTATAACTTGCAGGTTCTGAATCTAACTACAGTACATGTATTAGAGGATTGTCATGTACAGTATGTAATGTATGTCTAATCTTGTGTTTTTTTCTCAATTAAAAACAGTGGCAATCAAGAAGAGGTCTAAGGTGCCGGGGGTCATGATCACACAGTTTGTGGAGGAGATTCCAGAGGGAAAGAGCCACCCAGACTTCACCCGCAAACCCATCGCTCTGACCATCCAGGAGGGTAAGCTTCACTCATCAACCCCAAATGCTCTGAATTTATGTGAAAAGGTATTTAAAATATAATTACAATCTATCAATTACAACAATCAATCTACAATCACTTGTTTGTGATTGGCATAAGCTACTGAATATACTAAGATCCTCTTATATGTGTACAGTAATTACTTTAGCAACATCAATGTTGCTTGGTTATCACATAGAAAAAGGGTAGTGTTTTTAACTTTAATAAGAGTGGAACAATGACTCAACTCCATTACTAGTCAATTCCAAGGCAAGTACACCATTAATGTCATGACATGATAATACATAATGCTGTTACCAGGGAATGACATGGTTAGTACGTAGATGGGAGATGGCAGACTATGTTGGCACTGACACCATGCTGTGCTGTGTAGGGAAATTGGCTATTTTCAAAGCCATAGTGGCTGGTGATCCGACACCAACTGTGACATGGGCTAGAAACAACGGAGACACCTCTGACCCGGAGAAATACCAGCTGGTGCATGACCCCATCAACAATGAGCACTCCTTACAGGTACGTCCACACGGTCACCAAACCAGGGAGGGTCACCACACCAGGGAGGGTCACTACTGACAGACATGTGTTCTTCAGTCTGTAGTCTTCCGTCTGATATGAACAACATTTCCACTATGAATCTAGATCTCTGATCTGAACTAAGATGTTGCTGTGTCTGTGCCTTTCACTTTAATGTTGACAGCTTTGTTTCTGAGGGTCATGATCTCTGTTGATGTGTGTCCACAGATGCCGGACATATCACCAGAGCAGGTCGACACCTACAAATGTTTTGCCACCAATGAATATGGAAGGGCTGTTGTCACTGCTGCCCTCAATGTCATCGAATGTGAGGAGACCATTCATCATTTGTTGATATGCTTCAACCTGGTTCCCACCCATAACAGTGTGTCGTAGCGACATTGCTCTTTTATAAATGTAAGAACTGGAGAATAAAAATCTCTTTCATTTCAGTGGGGTTTAAGAAGAGCAAGGCGATGCAGCAGACCAGAACAGGTGACTAGCCGTTCATTCAGAGTCCTAGCCTGTGAAGACAGGCACCATTTAAATAACAAAAAACTACTATACAAAAGTGTAATATTTAATAACAATGTAATCTCAATTTAGCTCCTCGGGAGACTCCTTCAGACTTCAAAAAGGCCTTAAGGACTCGGTAAGACCATGTTGCAGGCCAATCAAATCAAGTAGAAGAACATGCTACAGGCCAATCAGACCAAGTAGAACATGCTACAGGCCAATCAAATCAAGTAGAAGAACATGCTACAGGCCAATCAGGCCAAGTAGAAGAGCATGCTACAGGCCAATCAGACCAAGTAGAAGTCAGTCTGAATATAACAGTAGGAATTTGTACCATCATGATTGTGAAGCCAAGGTGTAATTAGATGGTAATTTCCAAATTCTACCCTTCTTGTTGTTGAAGGGCTGAGCAACCCAAAACTGAGAAGAAGGAAGGAGAGATCGATGACAAGTTCTGGGAGCTCTTGCTAAGTGCAAAGAAGTCAGAGTATGAGGCCCTGATGGCTGAATACGGAGTCACCGACTTCCGCTGGATGCTGAAGAAACTGAACGCCATGAAGAAGGAGAGGGAGGAGGAGCAAGCACAGGTTTGACCTCAACTCAGTCTGAGACCATTAAAACAACCAGGACTGCTGTAAGAAAACACCACAGGAAGAACTATTCTAAAAGAGGGTTTTTTTGTTTTTATGTAGTCAATTTTCACTAGCATACAGGCCCGGAGTAGATGTTTACTTTAGGAAATATCAACTACTCACCATCATCAAACATACTGCCAGTGGGGACGAACAGTGATTGGCTTATCCTTGTGTGTGATGCTTTCAGTTCATTACGGAGCTTGGCAACCTAAAACCCATTGAGATCAAATCTGGTGGAGGAGCAGAGTTTGAGTTTGACATGTCACTCATCAACCCCAACAGTCAGATCTTCATGTACAAGGTGAGCTTGTTGTGAGAATAACGTGGTGTGATACTGTTATTGTCCAATATTATTACATTATAGCAGCTGAGACAGACTGTGTTCATGTGTGATTATGTGTTGTTTAAAGGATGGAGTGATGGTAGCTTTCGGTCTCGATGTAGATGTGAAGCATAGTCTGAAGCGAACCGGCAAGAAGTTTACGTTCAGCATCAAAGACCTCCTGCCAGAGGATGCTGGGATGTACTCCATCGATGTAGAAGGAGTCAACATCTTCTCAACAGAATTCAAAAGTGAGATAAAGCTTCGATTTACAAACACAATATTTTTCATTCACCACTAAAACATGGAATTCTACGCTTTTGAAAAAAAACAAAAAGCGAATATCTATCTGTCTATCATCTAGTCCCCATGGTGGATTTCCTGGTCAAGATTCAGGAGGTGAAGGCCCTGGAGAGAGAGGATGCTGTGTTTGAGTGTGTCCTGTCTCAGCCCATGACCAAGATTTCCTGGATGGGGAAGAGCGTGGCGTTGGAGCAGGGGGAGAAATATGACATCACTGTGTCTGAGGACATGCTCATCCACAGACTGCTGGTCAAAGACTGCCAGAAACTGGATAACGGGATTTATGCAGCAGTAGCAGGAATCAAATCCTGCAACGCCTTTCTTATAGTGGAACGTAAGATGATAACATTTCAAATATCAAACAACAAACATATTTAATCCTTGAATGCTGTGGTGGATGGAAGTTTGAGTTTGTGATTTGTTTGGTTATTCTGTGACGGCCGTCTACGCAGTATACAGCTGTGAAACTACAGAAGTGCATATTACAGGCGTTTGAAACGTGGCTCACATTGTTTACAAATAATGGAGTAAAAGAAGCCTATATTTTGGGTTCTGACAGTTGAAGTACAGTAAGCATGAGGCATTTATGCTATATTGTTCAAGAGTCATTGGCTACAAATCATTAACTTCAAGGTCCAAAAATGTATTGTACCAATCCCAGATTACCCCTTTAAGGTATTATAAATCAAATTATGAATGTAATTATCAAACAAATCAAACATTTATAATTCACACACATGTTCAAGACATATACAAAACTAAACGTGCATCTCTGTACCTACTCTCTTTTCAGCTGATAAAGATCCAAACACTGGAAAGAAGAAAGCCCGCAAAACAACTCAAGCTGGTGGTGGAGGAGCTGACCTGGCAAAGATCGCTCAGGAGCAACAGGCTAAGCTGCACCAGGAGCGAGAGGAGAGGATAGAGATGGTGAAGGCTGCCCAGGCCAAGGCTGCAGCAGCCCCACCAGAGCCCAAAGCAGAACCGAAAACAACAGAACTGGAAACAACAGAACCGGAATCAACACAGCCAGAATCAACACAGCCAGAACCAAAGGAGCCCCAGCCTAAGCCTGCGGAAGAGAAGACGGTCGTAGAGACTCCTCCAGAGGAACAGGAGGAGCTGCCGGTGGAAGAGAAGAAGAAAAGAGTGAGGACAGGTCCACTGATCCCAGACACAGTCATAGGTAGGACATCTAGGACCCAGATTAAGAGTGAGGACAGGTCCACTGGTCCCAGACACAGTCATAGGTAGGACATCTAGGGCTGGACCCAGATTAAGCGTAGTGCTGGATTTAATTACTCTTAATGCAAAATCTCCAATCGGCTTTTTAGTTTTATCTTTAATCTGTGTCCGGGAATCCAGGACATAAAGTCCCCCTCATTATACAGCTGTTGTTCATGGATGTGAGTCGATTGTGGTTTCCTGTCATTCCCACTAAGCAGAGATGTTACGTGTTCTCTAGATCCAGGAGTGCATTTCACCAGCGGCCTGTCAGACACCAACACCAACATGGGGGAGTCAGCAGAGCTGCTCTGCAAGCTGAGCAGGGAGGACTGTGATGGAGTCTGGTACAAGGACGGGAAAGAGGTGGGTTTAGAGGTGTAGTGACTTCAGACAGGGAACGTTATTTGAAACGCGTCTTCAAAAATATGGTAAGCGTGGCTGGACATTCTGTTAAAAAAGAAAATCTCATCAATCTTGTTTTGCAGATAATGACAACCCCACAGCAGTGACTGTACCACACATGAATAATAATGCAGAGACTAGGATTAGAGTTAGGGTTAGGGTTAGGGTTAGGGTTAGTACAGTGGGCAGGAACAGTTAGTACAGTCGGTACAGTGACTGTACCACGCATGAATAATAATGCAGAGACTCGACTCAGAGAAGCAGATCCCTCTCACAGTTGTTTAACTGGGGGTTTAGGTGGTTAAGGGTGAAGGTGTGTCTGTGTGTGTTTCTATCCAGATAACAACATCAGATGACATCTCCATAGTGAAAGACGGGACCACCCACAAACTGGTGGTCAAAAACTGCAAGGAGGATGATGCTGGAAAATACCGCTTTGAGGCCGATGGTCGTAAAACAGAGGCTATGCTGATTGTGGATGGTAATGGAGTCAGTCTGTCTATCAGAACCAGCACTCAGCATCAGTACTGTGCAAATGCAGAGTAATGCGAGGGCAAATATGCATATGTAAAACCAGCTATAATATAGCCTTGTGGACGTGTGTATAATATTCACATGTATAGGATGTGTGTATTACAGACCCACCCAAGATTAACCCTGATGACCTGGCTGATTTCTGTAAGCCGGTCATCATAAAGGTCGGCCAGAACGCTACCTTCAAGCTCAACTTTCTGGGCCGAGAACCTATGAAGGTGCACTGGTACAACGAAGGTGAAGAGCTGTCGGAGGAAAGCCACATCAACATCGAGAAGTCTACCTCACACAGCCGCCTTCTCCTCAGCAAGTGCCAGCGCAAAGACACCGGGGAAATCAAGATTAAGATCAAGAACGAATGTGGAACTATTGAGGCCGTATCCAGGCTCACTGTGCTCGGTCAGTGGTTTATATCTGCAGTATAACATGCTGTTATCTCCAGTATGCCTGGAATCTCTTAACCTCACACACCTACCACTTTCTTCTTGTGAAGCGTTACCTAACCTGAGATCTCTTTTCCTGTTCCTGCCCACAGACCGGCCTACCCCTCCACAGGGCCCGGTGGATGTCATTGAAAGCTCCTCAGCATGTATTGAGTTCAAGTGGAGGCCCCCTAAAGATGAAGGCGGCTCTCCGGTGACCAACTACATCCTGGAGCGGCAGCAGCTGGGCCGGAACACCTGGCAGAAGCTGGGTCAGATCCCTGGGGAGGCGACATACCGGGACACCAACGTGGACCACGGCCGGAAGTACTGCTACCACATCAGAGCCGTTACTGAGGAGGGCATCAGTGAGATGATAGAAACAGACGACATCCAGGCAGGAACCAAGGGTGAGAGATCCTCCCACTGGAATGAACAAGAAATGTGTCTGTGTGACTGTTCGTTACTCCACTTGTGCAACAACACAAACCATTCAACTCCATATGCAGTACTGAGCAGGGTTCTCCCCGGGATTTTTGAACAGCGTGGCACTGGATTGTATCATCAAAACCCAATTCATCAAACTGCATTCATCAAAAAATGCAGCTGAATTCACTGAGGAACATCATAACTCTTTCACTTTCCCTTTCATTTTTTACAACGATTTTGTTGGTGATCAAAGATAGTTATCATGACTAAATATGTAGTTTCATTTGCCTTGACACTTTTACACCATGACGCCACCCAGGTCACAGCGTGGGCAGTGATCCTCCGTTCTGTAGAAGAGAACCCTGACTAAGTAACACAATGGCCTTGTTATTGATCCTCAGCATACCCAGGAGCCCCTGCTGCCCCCAAGGTGGTCACTGCCTTCAAGGACTGCATCAACCTGGCGTGGGCTCCTCCTGCCAAGACTGGAGGAACCAACATCCTGGGATACAACCTGGAGAAACGCAAGAAGGGCAGCAGCATCTGGGGCGCTGTCAACCCACCGGACGAGCCTATCAAAGGTGTGGCCATTTCGATTGCGCTTCATAGCAGGAAATACAATTAATTGTTGATGCAAATTGCTATACAGTGAATGCATAGCTTCACATAATTATGTCTTTCAGCCAAATTATAGAACTGCTGAAAGATCATAAAGATATGTTTTGATCCCTCATACTGTCCTGTTGTCATGGCCACAGAGAAGCAGCACGGAGTGAAGGACATCATCGAGGGGATGGAGTATGAGTTCCGTGTTGCAGCCATTAACATCTCTGGTGCTGGAGAGCCAAGTACCCCCTCTGAATTTGTAATTGCAAGAGACCCGAAGAGTGAGTTCTACTTATGAGAAGATAATTATGACAAATTCAAGAGCAAGTCATTATTGTTAAATACAGCCCATGTATAATTTCATAACGGCGTATAATCTTGCAATAGAAAATGTGTACGTTCTGTCGAGCAAATCATTCATCTAATTTATATGTTTTTATTGATATGTTCTGCCTTGTGTTTGTAACAAATACACATCGGGGCAGGGAGTGAAAAAGACTGAATTGGATTGGTAAAAATATAATATCAGGGATATATCCTAGTTTACAGATAAACAGTTTTGTACAAAGTGAACACTTTAGCATACAGTACACTTCCAACTGAGTTGAGTGCTGATTCAGTTATGCATCATTCCAGAGCCTCCCGGTAAAGTCCTTGAGCTGAAGGTGACAGACTCCACCTACACCACCTTGTCCCTGGCTTGGACTAAACCCAAGGACATTGAAGGGGTTGAAGATGAAGCCAAGGGATACTTTGTGGAGCTCAGACCAGCAGAGGACCCAGAGTGGGGTCGCTGTAACACCAACGCCATCATCATGAACTCTTTCACGGTGAAAGGCATGAAGTCCATGGCCATGTACTGGGTGAGAGTCATTGCCACCAACGATGGCGGCGAGGGGGAGCCTCAGGGGTTGGACAACTACATCCTGGCCATGCCGCCCCCAGGTGAGCGAAATAGAAGTAGCAACACTGTATTGTCAAGCACAGTACAATAATCCCTAACAATCTTTCCCTGACTTCTCACAGTGAGGCCAAAGTTCACTGATGCCAAAATGAAGACCTTCATCATAGTGAGAGCCGGGAACTCAGCTCGAGTCAACATCAACTTTGAGGTTCAGTGTACAAAAAAATTGTGCAAAATATTCAGCATGTAAAACATGCCTAATCCTGTATTACAGTGGAATTGACACTCTCAAAGGCACATTTCAGAACTCACTCAATGCTATTCCACGTAAGTGTGATACTCAGACCCAAGCATTTCATGCAATTGTGTAAATATGACATCAGATCAGCACATTTTATACAGATGTCCTTGGACAACACGACCTCACAGCAGGTCACTGGTTGATGCATATATATATATATATATGTATTAAACCTCCAGCTAAGTCTGTGCCGTTGTGTGTTTTTGGCAGGCTTCCCCGGTGCCAAATATAACCTGGCTAAAGGACAGCATGCCTGTGTCAAAACGTGTAACCGTTAGCAACGCAGATGGCCAATCACAGCTCCTCCTGCCAACAGCAGAGCGGTCGGACACAGGCATCTATACCATAATAGTCAAGAACATTGTTGGCCAGGAGACGGTCAGTGTGGAGATCAGAGTGACAGGTACCCCTTCCTCAACCTGTGGTGGATGTGTGGTGGATGTGTGGTGGATGTGTGGTGGATGTGTGGTGGTCCGTAAAGCAGCCTGATCTGCACTGTGTCAGTATTACACTTCCACATCTAGTTTTCTTTCAAGAGGCCATGAAAAAACGAAAAGATCGATAACCCTTTACTCTAGAGTCATTGTTTAGAATTTTCTGAAATAATTAACCAGAAAGAACCAATTGTTATTACTATGATTTCATATTAAAAGTTAATGAGTGGTAATAGGACTGTAAAATAAAGCTTCAACTTAAATTCAATAAGTTGATTATAGACACAGTGTGATGGTCTCTGACCTGTGACCTCCAGATGACCCCAAGCCCCCGGGCCCGGTGGAGCTGGAGCAGAACGTGCCAGGCACGGTGACCGTGACCTGGACTCCCTCTCCAGACGAGAAGAGGGACGACAGGCTGCACTACCGGGTGTCCAAGAGAGACTCCGTCAAACGCACCTGGCACACTGTGGCCGACCACCTCTTCAACAACAACTTCACGGTCATCAACATCCTGCCAGGGAGGGAGTACTACTTCCGGGTGTACGCCAAGAATGACATGGGCCTCTCCGACCCGTCCGACTCCCCGACCTGGGTGGTGACCAAGAAGAAAGGCATGTTAGGAAGGTTGAGGAACGTTGTGTGTGTGACGTTGTAGTCCAGTAGAGGATAGGTCACCCTCAAAAGACAAAAAAAACATTCATTAATTGCTAGATTGGTAAAAAAAAAAAAAACAGGAAAGCATATGAATATACGGCTGGGATCATTTTGAATATTTGTTGACTGAGTTTCAAAGGGATGAATTAGATGGGATATATTTGCAATACATTTAATGAATAATCAAACTGAGGTCAAAAGTGATAAGATGAAAAGGAATGTGCAAGGAAATTGGTCTAGTGAAAGCTAACAAAGCGAATACTTCCTTCCCCATTCTTTTTTTGTGTCCTACCCAGATAAGTTCTCAATGACACTACCCCCATCCAAGACCTGCAACCTCGAGACAGCGCCATCGTTCCTGGTGCCTCTGAAGACGCACGGCAGCCCCCCGGGGTACGAGTGCTACATGACCTGTGCAGTGGGGGGAAACCCCCGGCCCCACGTCACCTGGTACCGCAACAACATCAGCCTCAACACCAACACCAACTACCTCATCACCAACACCTGTGGCGTCTGCTCCATGCTCATCCTGAGGGTCGGACCCAAGGACACCGGAGAGTACAAGGTCATCGCTGACAACGCCCTGGGGAGGGTGGAGTGCACCAACAACCTCACTGTGAAAGGTAACGCTCTGCTCTGCTCCAGCGCCTGTCAGCAGCATGCTGCAGCAGCACAGCATGGTGGGACTCCAGATACAACATGACCGGTCTGATGTCCAGCATGGAGAGGAACCTGTGTTCCTCTCACGGTCTACAGTGCATCTCTGACTCTCTCTCTCTACTCCCTTCTCTTTCAGAGTGAAGAGATGCAGCAGTGCTCTTCCGTGGCTCCTGTCCTGCTTGTTAAATCTATAAAGTATTTAGAGAGCTTATCGGTGAGCTGGTGTGTGAGTGTGCAGCAGTGGCTTTGAGAGATTTGGGCTTAGATTTGTGGACCTCCACATGCATCCACTACTGGTTGTTGAGCAGTAAGGTGTGTTTACTTTTTTTGATGCTCTACATCTCAAGTGCTCCTAATAACAAGCATTTTAATTGTATTTATCACAATCTGATTGTGTTAATAATACCAATGTCACTATACCTAAATGTAGGTAAATGCATATTATTTATAATTTGGTTTAATATAATTTAGATCAATACTGTGAAGATTGTATTGCAAGGGGAAGGATCCTTTGGGCTAAAATGAGTTTTATACTGGTTATCAAAGGAAGCTCTTTGTGAGATGCATCACGTGGTAAAAGGAGCTGACTCAGACCCCCACCTGTGTTAGGGTTAGAGCACCCCACCTGTGTTACGGTTAGAGCACCCCACCTGTGTTAGGGTTAGAGCACCCCACCTGTGTTAGGGTTAGAGCACCCCACCTGTGTTAGGGTTAGAGCACCCCACCTGTGTTAGGGTTAGAGCACAGACAACAACGACTCACAATCGGCTCAGAATCAATGTCCTGTCAATGTTGCTGACACCTCTAATCTGAGAGCCAGCATCGTCTTTTACTTCTAATGTAAAAAGTGAAAACAATAAATAAACAATAAAGGTTTTGTTTTAGGGTGGTATGCAATTAAATAAATGTTATGATGAGTTCTCACTGTCATGATACTGTAAATATTGTGATTTTCCACTTTCCAGCCTGACCCCATTAATGCCCTCCTTCCTGACATGGGCATAGCTGTCATGTTCTGTCCCCAAACAGCGAGGTCATCCAACACAGAACACGGTTCTGAACAGTCAAAAACCCATTGGGATGGTGTCCGCTGTACAGAATACCCTCGGGTTGTACTCTGAGCCCCTCTGTGTGCTGTGCTCACACACACTCTCAACACCCGCCATGTTGTGTAGTCACACACACACACACACACACACACACACACACACACACACACTCAACACCCTCCATGTTCTGTAGTCACACACACACACACACACACACACACACACACACACACACACACACACACACACACACACACACGCACACACTCTCAACCTCCTCTGTGTGCTGTGGTCACACTGTGCTTTTGTTTTGCCAACTGTCGCTGAGCTTCCCATGTCTGTTTTAGTGCGGGCATGCAGCCGTGTTCTTTCAGGGGTGTTCAGGGGAGTTAATAATGGAAAGTCATAAAACAGAAGAATTCATAGGCATGACGAGGTGTTTGACCTGGTAAACATTTGGTCATTTACTGGTTTTGAGTTTCAGGAAATGCAAACATTATCAATAGCATTTGATAGCATTTGCTCTCCAAATGTTATTGACAGAGGTCTTTAATAGGACAGGAATGACATTTACAAGAGTAAACATTTACAGATGAGAACAGGCTTCACTCTCAGGTTCGTTATCCACCATTCCTTAGTTACAGAGATACAGAATCAGAAATGTGACAGTCATGTAATGACATCAGAGACAGGGGCATCAGAGACAGGGGGGTCAGAGACATCAGAGACAGGGGGGTCAGAGACATCAGAGACAGGGGCATCAGAGACAGGGGGGTCAGAGACATCAGAGACAGGGGCATCAGAGACAGGGGGGTCAGAGACATCAGAGACAGGGGCATCAGAGACAGGGGTGACAGTCATGTAATGTCAAGTTCTTCAGCATTGTTTGGCAGAGGAATTCCACAGCTCCTGACTTCGTGACACAGGCAGTAAAAGCTTCAACATCAAGCTGCTCAGCTTATACTGCAGCCTGAAATATCCACAACACAATGTAAGAATCCACAAGCATGTCTCATGGTGTTCCATTCCTGAGATCACAACCTGAAGGAGCAGCATGACTGCATGACGTTATGGCAACGTTCTATTACACATCATAATGTCTCAAACAATACAGTACCATGCTTACAGTAAATAAAATGCATTTTTATTCAACCTTTATTCATCCAGGTTTGTCTTACAAAATCTCTTTTTCAAGAGAGACCTGGTCCAAGACAGCAAAAGGTATTGTTAAAACCGAGTCAATCTCATTTGAGAACAAAGTGTTACTTCATTTTAACTCAGCTAGGCCTCCACCCACCCCCAGCCAGGCCTCCACCCACCCCCAGTCAGGCCTCCACCCACCCCCAACCAGGCCTCCATCCACCCACCCCCAGCCAGGCCTCCACCCACCCCCAGTCAGGCCTCCACCCACCCCCAGCCAGGCCTCCATCCATCCACCCCCAGCCAGGCCTCCATCCACCCACCCCCAGCCAGGCCTCCACCCACCCCCAACCAGGCCTCCATCCACCCACCCCCAGCCAGGCCTCCACCCACCCCCAGTCAGGCCTCCACCCACCCCCAGCCAGGCCTCCACCCACCCCCAACCAGGCCTCCATCCACCCACCCCCAGCCAGGCCTCCACCCACCCCCAGCCAGGCCTCCACCCACCCCCATCCAGGCCTCCATCCACCCACCCCCAGCCAGGCCTCCACCCACCCCCGTCCAGGCCTCCATCCACCCACCCCCAGCCAGGCCTCCACCCACCCCCAGCCAGGCCTCCACCCACCCCCATCCAGGCCTCCATCCACCCACCCCCAGCCAGGCCTCCACCCACCCCCAACCAGGCCTCCATCCACCCACCCCCAGCCAGGCCTCCACCCACCCCCATCCAGGCCTCCATCCACCCACCCCCAGCCAGGCCTCCACCCACCCCCATCCAGGCCTCCATCCACCCACCCCCAGCCAGGCCTCCACCCACCCCCAGCCAGGCCTCCACCCACCTCCATCCAGGCCTCCATCCACCCACCCCCAGCCAGGCCTCCACCCACCCCCAACCAGGCCTCCATCCACCCACCCCCAGCCAGGCCTCCACCCACCCCCAACCAGGCCTCCATTCACCCACCCCCAGCCAGGCCTCCACCCACCCCCAGCCAGGCCTCCATCCACCCACCCCCAGCCAGGCCTCCGCCCACCCCCAGCCAGGCCTCCACCTACCCCCAGCCAGGCCTCCACCCACCCCCGGGTGGCTCTGTGGTTGCATCCTATGGCGCCTTGTCTGCTACTCCTGTCACTGTACGTTTTATAAGACTTTTATGATTGGTGGGAGCCATCTGAACTTTCATCTGAGCCTCCTATAAAAAGCACAACAGAAACAGACACCAGAGAGCTTGCTCATAAAAAGCACAATAAATTGCACTTAAATCCCAAGAGACCTGCTGCACTGTCCAACCTTGGGTTTTACGGCAGCAACATTCCTGGCACCTGCAGATGGACTGGATGCCACACAACTACTACTGGTACCACACAACTACTGCTGGTACCACACAACTACTACTGGTACCACACAACTACTACTGGTACCACACAACTACTACTGGTACCACAACTACTGCTGGTACCACACAACTACTGCTGGTACCACACAACTACTACTGGTACCACACAACTACTACTGGTACCACAACTACTGCTGGTACCACACAACTACTGCTGGTACCACACAACTACTACTGGTACCACAACTACTGCTGGTACCACACAACTACTACTGGTACCACACAACTACTGCTGGTACCACACAACTACTGCTGGTACCACACAACTACTGCTGGCACCACATGTGACTACATAATGTCCAGTCTTTGTGTGTTTTGTTTCAGGCCTGACTGACGGGAGAGATAGAGGTTAAAAATAACACTGTTGATATCAAAATGTTGTCGTACAGAAACACGGGAGGGAAGCCCCCCTGCACGATTTCTGAAACCTTAAAGAAGGCAGCTTGCTGCTGAAAGGTTTTAATAAATAATGAGCATGGGAGTGAGAGTGTGAGGCTGTCTTTCTCTCTGTTAAGTTTCTCCCGCCAGACTAGGGAGTCCATTTTCATGCTTTTTGTAAGCCCTCCTGCACACCCAAGCATAATACAGCCTTCATAACGTTACCCGTAACTGAACTATGAAGACATTATTGTATCAACACCAATCTACTCCTCCATAACAACACTACTGTACTCCTCCATAACAACACTACTGTACTCTATATCAACACTACTGTACTCCATAACAACACTACTGTACTCTATATCAATACTACTGTACTCTATAACAACACTACTGTACTCTATATCAATACTACTGTACTCTATATCAACACTACTGTACTCCTCCATAACAACACTACTGTACTCTATAACAACACTACTGTACTCCTCTATATCAACACTACTGTACTCCTCTATATCAACACTACTGTACTCCTCCATAACAACACTACTGTACTCCATAACAACACTACTGTACTCCTCCATAACAACACTACTGTACTCCTCCATAACAACACTACTGTACTCCTCCATAACAACACTACTGTACTCCTCCATATCAACACTACTGTACTCCTCCATATCAACACTACTGTACTCCTCCATAACAACACTACTGTACTCTATAACAACACTACTGTACTCCTCCATAACAACACTACTGTACTCTATAACAACACTACTGTACTCCTCCATATCAACACTACTGTACTCCTCCATAACAACACTACTGTACTCCTCCATATCAACACTACTGTACTCCTCCATATCAACACTACTGTACTCCTCCATATCAACACTACTGTACTCCTCCATATCAACACTACTGTACTCTATATCAACACTACTGTACTCCTCCATAACAACACTACTGTACTCCTCCATAACAACACTACTGTACTCCTCCATAACAACACTACTGTACTCCTCCATAACAACACTACTGTACTCCTCCATAACAACACTACTGTACTCTATAACAACACTACTGTACTCCTCCATAACAACACTACTGTACTCCTCCATAACAACACTACTGTACTCTATATCAACACTACTGTACTCTATATCAACACTACTGTACTCTATAACAATACTACTGTACTCTATAACAACACTACTGTACTCTATAACAACACTACTGTACTCTATAACAACACTACTGTACTCTATAACAACACTACTGTACTCTATAACAATACTACTGTACTCTATAACAATACTACTGTACTCTATAACAACACTACTGTACTCTATATCAACACTACTGTACTCTATAACAATACTACTGTACTCTATAACAACACTACTGTACTCCTCCATAACAACACTACTGTACTCTATAACAACACTACTGTACTCTATAACAACACTACTGTACTCTATAACAATACTACTGTACTCTATAACAACACTACTGTACTCTATATCAACACTACTGTACTCTATATCAACACTACTGTACTCTATAACAATACTACTGTACTCTATAACAATACTACTGTACTCTATAACAACACTACTGTACTCTATAACAACACTACTGTACTCTATAACAATACTACTGTACTCTATAACAACACTACTGTACTCTATAACAACACTACTGTACTCTATAACAATACTACTGTACTCTATATCAATACTAGTGTACTCTATAACAACACTACTGTACTCTATAACAATACTACTGTACTCTATATCAATACTACTGTACTCTATAACAACACTACTGTACTCTATAACAATACTAGTGTACTCTATAACAACACTACTGTACTCTATAACAACACTACTGTACTCCTCCATAACAACACTACTGTACTCTATAACAACACTACTGTACTCTATAACAACACTACTGTACTCCTCCATAACAACACTACTGTACTCTATAACAACACTACTGTACTCCTCCATAACAACACTACTGTACTCTATAACAACACTACTGTACTCTATATCAATACTACTGTACTCTATATCAATACTACTGTACTCTATATCAACACTACTGTACTCCTCCATAACAACACTACTGTACTCTATAACAACACTACTGTACTCTATATCAACACTACTGTACTCCTCCATAACAACACTACTGTACTCTATATCAACACTACTGTACTCTATATCAACACTACTGTACTCCTCCATAACAACACTACTGTACTCCTCCATAACAATACTACTGTACTCCTCCATAACAACACTACTGTACTCTATATCAACACTACTGTACTCTATATCAACACTACTGTACTCCTCCATAACAACACTACTGTACTCTATATCAACACTACTGTACTCTATATCAACACTACTGTACTCTATATCAACACTAGTGTACTCTATATCAACACTACTGTACTCCATCTTAGATACCATTCCTCCCAGTCCAACATATCAGCACTATGCTGATACATGTGGAACATAAGACAGTCAGTATAAGCCGCCAGGACAAGAAGATATATTTGCACACCAATGACAAAAATGCCCTCACACTGTGTGACACTGTAAGTTGTTCTTTAATTTCGTGTCTACCATTCATCACAAACAGGAGATGACACACACACACCCACACCCACACACACACCCTCACACACCCTCACACCTAGCAGTGAGGTCCGGGGCATCCAGTAGCTCATTTCCTCACTGAGACACGTCTGGGAACATGAAATAGCAAGTGATCAAGTGTGCTTGTCTGGGAACATGTCAGTTACAAGTAATTAAGCCCCCAAGTGAGGTTTGAATTCATAATCCCTTCCTCACCAACCAGCGCCAGACCCCCCCCCCACCAGTGGGGTTGCCGTTTCAGCCAAAAACCAAAAGGCCACCCCTCGGTTGGCAGGCAGTGAGTCTGAGGACCAGGAGCTTGTTGCAGAATCACTGGCATTCCTAGAAGGAGTTATTAGCGTGTAGCGCGGCGAGGCAGCGTTGGGTATCAGACTGGGCAGCAGCAGAGTGGAGAGGACGCAGGGTGAGTCTCACGGTCCAGCTCATCATAGCGCCAGGCTTAGTGTGAGGTGTTAACTGTGGAGAGGACGCAGGGTGAGTCTCATGGTCCAGCTCATCATAGCGCCAGGCTTAGTGTGAGGTGAGGTGTTAACTGTGGAGGGTTTGTGGTGCTGTGCTTCACAATAGCTCTCTGTGCTGTGCTGTCAGAATGGCTCCTGCAATAGCTGCAGTGGATTTGGTTAAGTGATGTTTAGCTGAAACAAATCAACTTGTCCTACTTTGAAAGTCCCCTGATTCATATTGCAGTATTGCATATTCTAGTGTACATCCTTTAGAATCACATCTTTATCACATCTTGTTATTGTTTTCACTGTACAAGGAGTTGATACTCCACAGTATTTGTGTGCAAATATATTGTGATATATTGAGTAATACATTTGGAGTAAATGCATCATATCTGATGCCATATCTTACCTTGTCATAAAAAGGCTTTCTAGGGAAAATACATTTTTAATAAATGTTGTTGAACAATAATGTAATCCAAACTGAATTCATTGCAAGGCACCGCTGAAGGTCTAACTGATGCGTCATGAGATTCTGTGGTGGAGGGACACACACTTTATTTTAAGCCAATGGTCGTTACGTGTAGTTTACATAAAGCTGACTAAGCTGACTGCATAATTCCATATGATAAAGCACATGCTTTAGGGGGCGTACACGCAAACCTAGCAAACATTGACCATCAATCCACTAAAGTAGTTTGCAGAACCGTTGAATGTGTTCCTGGTCATGACTACTTCTTGAATACGGTCCCTTGCTGCTGGGACAACATATATCCTAAGTAGATTAAATACAAATATAACACTCTATATTTACTCCATGTAACATCATTTGTGCCACT
>NC_139658.1:25982949-26005449 GCF_951799395.1 Argentina silus | reverse complement strand
ACACTGGATGGACTGGGATTAAGAGCTATGAAGAGAAAATTCTTTCAACATCTGACAACAAAGCTTTGCGTACAATACTCACGCATCTCTGTGTGTTGATGATATGCCCTCTAAAGCGACCTTTGACCTTGCTGGGGGCAACATCTAGTGCTCAATCTCAAAGGTACAACAATGCAGTTAGTCCCAGTCTTTGATCGTTTGACTGTTTTTGTGTCACAATGTTCAGGCCTACGTGTTAATGTCCTAATGCTCAGCCTGCTGTAAGTCCAGTCCATTTGTAACCATACCGTGCTGACGTGCCCTGTATGTGCCCCCCCAACATGTCCACACAGTAGCAGGTCCTGACCCGGGGCTGTCCGAGGGTAAAGAAGGTAGGCCGGGGGAACAACCTGTCTAAAGTCATGAACGTTTCTGTTCCCCTCACTTGTCACTCCTGTGGCATGAAGGATGAACACGCCATGGGTTTGGTAACGTACGGTTTCACGTGCGAGGATATGTCACTGCATATCTGTTCAAACCATATACTCTGTCAGTTACAAGACGTGGTTGGCATGGATGGATGCACGAGAACAAGAAAACATGACAAATATGACAGAATCAACGATAACATCAAACATTCTAATATGTGATGTATTAGAATGGACATCGTGTTCAGCATGGTTGTCAAGGTTTATTACTTGGTTAATAAACATACAATGAATGGGAATGTTCAAGACCATGTTCATGTTGATTAGTTTACAGTTCATTTCAGATACTATGAGCAATTGAAATCTATAATTTTACTTAAGCAATTACTAGTCAACAATCTATAGTTAAATGTTACCAGTTACTAGTCAACAATCTATAGTTAAAAGTTACCAATTACTAGTCAACAATCTATAGTTAAATGTTACCAGTTACTAGTCAACAATCTATAGTTAAAAGTTACCAGTTACTAGTCAATAATCTATAGCTGAATGTTACCAGTTACTAGACAATAATCTATAATTTAATGTTACCAGTTACTAGTCAATAATCTATAGTTTAATGTTACCAGTGGGGATCAAGAAGAAGTCTAAGGTGCCGGGGGTCATGATCACACAGTTTGTGGAGGAGATTCCAGAGGGAAAGAGCCACCCAGACTTCACCCGCAAACCCATCGGTCTGACCATCCAGGAGGGTAAGCATACACACCACCACCACGTGTTTAGACTGAGTACAGACCCGGGGGAAATGGACCATATCCACCAATTAACCGTATAATCGTTGTGGTAACACATAAAACCACAATGAACCTATCTGTTGTGGTAACACATAAAACCGAGCCCTAACCCACTAGTATAAGGTGCTGGGAGGTACAGAGGCCGTCCTGACAGGATCACAGAGAGACGACAGGATCACAGAGAGACGACAGGATCACAGAGAGACGACAGGATCACAGAGAGATGACAGCACGCCGCCTGATGGGGTAGTTGATAAACAGGCCAGCTGGGACGAATAAACACGATTGCAAATCAATGCAAATGACTTTACCAACAATATGTTCCCTCATCAGACACACTCAGTGAAACATCATGACTGGTCAAATGTGTCTCACCCCCTTCAGCAGCTGATGACAGAGGGAACCTGGTGTTTTATGTTATCTTGTGATATCGGTCATTGAGAGTCGGCGACTCTTTTGATATTTTTTTTGATTATAAAGTTGAGTGACACTCCCGGGCGTGTGCTCTCCAGTGAGTGGGCGTAGTGCATGTGCGTTTTTTTTTTGTTTCACTATGGCGTCACTCCGGATCTTTAAAGGTCAACTCTGGGATTCGGGGCTGGAGGGCTAAGAGGAGCTAAAGATGCAGGGACCGACCACCCATGACATAAACATGATGGTTTTAACCATGTTTTTAACATATGTACAGTGTTTGGATATAATGACATTGTTTACAGACAATGGAGTTAAATAATCTTCTATTCTGGGTTCTGATGGGCTAAGACAGTGGAACTACGATCGTGAGGCGTTTATCAGTTATATTCTTCATCAGTGGCTGAATATCATTGATTGTCCCAAATTGCCCCTTTTATTATTAGCTACACTTTTGTATTTTGTGATTCCAGTCCTGATTTCCATATCAATTACAAATCATTACAAATGCATTTTCCCCTGTCCTCGAATCCTGCTTGTTTTACAGGGAAATCATCATTCTTCAAAGCCATCGTTTTTGGAGATCCGGAACCAACCGTGACGTGGGCCAGAAATAACGGAGAAGTGTCAGATACAACAAAATACCAACCAAAATACGACCCTGTTACTAATGAGCACACGTTTGAGGCATGTCTTCACATATCTTTACAGTATATGTCATGAAGAAGCAAATCAACTATGATTTGAAATTAATTGACTTTATTGTCCAGCCATTTGTTCATCGACTTATTACATGGATGTGTCATTGCACATCTGCTTCTGAAAAGGGCTTTTATGTTAGGAACTGTTTCCCTTGTTTTCCAACAGATGCCCAATATTTCTCCTGACCAAGCTGACACCTACAAATGCTTTGCCACAAATGAGTTTGGAAAAGCAGTAGTGACAGTAGTCCTGAATGTTATTGAAGGTAGGAGAAAATGTGTGCTGTATAAAGTGATAATTTTTCACAAAAGCATGGTGTTACTAGATAAAGCTTTAGTCAAACAAGATACGGTAGGCTACAGTATATGGAAAGATACAAGATATCTCCCATGTCCCAATGATTATGCCAGCTATGAATAATAAACTGTTTGTTTTCAGTTGGTTTCAAAAAGAACAAAGCCATGAAACCAGGAGATAAAAATGCAGACTTCAAGACTGTCCTGAAGAGAAAAAGGTGTTTATGTGTGATATTGTCATGGTTTGGTCTTGGTATTTTATGATTTATTAACAACCGCATATGATTCAACTCAATAATTGTTAAATACCTACAGTAATATGATATTTTTTCTTTATCTTTTTTCATACCAGCAAAATACTTCCCAAGTCTGAGCAGCCTGAGAGAAAAGAAGGGGAGATTGATCCAAAATTTTGGGAACTTTTGTTGAGTGCTGAAAAGAAAGATTATGAGCGCATTTGTAATGAGTTTGGAGTGAAAGACTTCCGCTTTGTGCTGAAGAAGCTGAGTGAGATGAAGAAGGAGAGGGAAGAAGAACAGGCACAGGTTTATAACACCATTATATTTAATACATGATGTAAAATGATCTCAAAGGAACAGTGCACTACAAAATCACAGTTTTCAGACCTCAAAGCTGGTCTGATATTGAGATAAGTATGCCGGCCATCTGTTACACCTCAATCCCAACTTAATGGAGGCTATAAGCACTTGATACACTTAAGATGATATCCCTGCAATCATTAATGGTCCAGTATGTAGATTTAAAATGGTATAATATTCCTTCTGGTAAAATGTTGTTCACACTCTGAATGTACTTTGCAATTTGTTCACGTTCAACTCTCTCTGTATCTGTATCCAGTTCATCAAGCACATATCTAACCTGAAGCCTATCGACTTCAACCCAGATGGCACTGCATCCTTTGAGATTGACATGGACCTCATTGAACCCAGCAGCAGGATCTTCATTTACAAGGTCAGACTAAAGGGCAGGATGCCACTGAACAGGAGGAGTGGGTCCGCATGGACCTGTTGTGCCCTGACTAACACGTTTTGGCTGACCTACTGTCCATCTCAGGAGAAAATGTTGCTATTGGCAGTCCTGCTTTGAGGACCTCTGTAACTCGCCTCAGAAAACATCTGGAGAAAATACTGGCAAATATGTTGACGTTCTATTTACCATGACGATTTCCGTGCCACCTTGTTTCCCCAAGAGAAACAGCTGTATGCATTTCCTCACAGGATGGAGTGATGGTCCCTTACACCAAGGAACTGGGAGAAAGCATGAGGCACAGCCTCACCATCGTCGGACGGAAGTATGTGTTCAGCATCAGGGACCTGCTGCCTGACGATGCGGGGCTCTATCAGCTGGACGTTGAGGACGCCAACATATTTTCTACCGATTTCAAGAGTAAGTCCCACATGGATCCATATCCTGGGTCCAAGTCCTCAAAACATGATGTCATAATACAAAACACAGTTGTGTACACACACATACACAGCCTAAATGGTTATGGAGTATTTCAATTCACAAATATTCCGTATAAGAACACTGGTCTCATCTGTGGGTGGTTGTCATGGCTATAGCATGTCTTCTATTCTGTTTCAGTTCCCATGATTGATTTCCTGGTGAAGATTCAGGAGGTGAAGGCGATGGAGAGAGAGGACGCTGTGTTTGAGTGTGTCCTGTCCAACCCCTTCTCCAGGGTCATGTGGGTGGGCAAGAACCTGCCCCTGGAGCAGGGAGAGAAGTACGATATTGAGGCCTCTGAAGACAAGCTCATCCACAGACTGGTAGTGAAGGACTGCTTGGTCGTGGATAAGGGGATCTATGCTGCTGTGGCAGGACTCAAATCTTGCAATGCTTTTCTTATTGTTGAAGGTAAGAAACTGCATACTATTCTACCAATTAGGGCTTTCTTTTTTTTGACAGCGTTGTAGCACTGAGATCATCTTAAATACATCGTAGACTATAGAGGAGAGGAGATCTTGTAAGTGCTACAAAGGTCTCGAGAAACATACCCCAGATATTCACGAGTCATTCGTTTTTTTCAGTAGCTCCCTTGTGTATTGATCAACATGTACAATTTACTACAGTACATTTTAACATGTTCTGCTTTTGCTGTTTTCTCTTTACGTGCTCTGATACCTCTCCGCTGTTGTGCTCCACCTCACTCTGTGGTCAACCTCTCTGGTCGTGTCTTTGTTCCAGCTGACACAGACCCAAAACTGAGTGGCAAAAAGAAGCCCAGGAAAACCACCAGAGCAGGCGGAGCTGGAGTTGACCTGGAGAAGATTGCCCAGGAGCAGCAAGTGAAGCTTCAGAAGGACCGAGAGGAGAGGGTAGAGCAGGTGAAGGCGGCCAAGGTTGAGAGAGAGGCTGCCGGTCCTCCAGAGCCTCCAGCCTCCGCCCCAGCTTCCGCCCCGGCCTCTGCCCCTGCATCTGCGGCTGCCACCACTCCAAAAAAACAAAGTAAGAATCCTGACAGCACCGTTCACAGAAATGACACGTGGAAGTATAGCATTCCATAATCCTCAACATTCTTACTATTTTCATCATAAATTACGATTTTAACGGTTACATTACTAACATGTTGTTACATAGTAATAAGGGAATTGTGTTCTTATTCCACTTGTGTAATAACACACATTGCTCAACCCCATCACTAAACAACAACAAATGAATTACCAATGTTCTATGAAACAGCATGTTCACATTAGTGGTTATTACAGTACAGCACCATACCAGTGTCACATATGTGAAAACTGTTATTTTCTCCATTCTGTGGTGTAAAATAAAAAAAGGTCCAAAACAAATTCCCCCCTACTGAAATAATGCTGATATAGTAGTAGATTATAGTCGTAGATTGTAGTTCGTTTGAGTTTCTTGAACCCAAATTCATTGAATGTAAATTTTTCCCATCTGGATTTTTTCAAACAGCTGATATCAGCATTGTGTGACGCGTCGGCCTGAAGTTTCTTCTACGTTTTCTTGTCCGATAAAGTAGCGTTTGATTAGTCTTCACGTTGGCTCCTGTATTCCTTGTCTTTAAGTTAATTCATACCTTTTCAACATAGAGACAAACTCATTGGGAAACGGTTACATGAGCCAACCTCTAGTTAACCAGACAAGAACACTTGCATGTTACCCATGTTACCCATGTTACCCATGTTACCCATGTTACCCATGTTACCCATGTTACCCAGTGCCCCGATGGTAAAACTTAATGGGGATTTTTTTTTAACTTGAACTGGAAACAAGTTTACAGACGACGTTTTGACAAAACAACTTCACCTCTCTTTCTTTTCAGTCTCGTCTCTGTTGATGTTACTGTATTATTCCACTGTGATGCTGAAATACTGTTTACCTTGAAATATCTCATAACATATTTGGCATAGGTACAGTATCCTTATAAAGGTGTGTGTATGACGGTCATTCACTGGTTGTGATGATTAATGCTGTAGGAGTGTCAAAGACAAAAGGCCCAGCAGAGAGTTTAGGGGCGGATCCACAGGTAGTGGATGTGGGGGATGGTAAGAGACCACCAGGGCTGTCTTCACCGCCGCATGGACACCATGTCAAATATGGAAGCCATTTGAAACATAATGGCTTTGAACGTTACTGTGTTTACTCATGACATCACTACTCATGAAGAACTATAGGTATTACAGGGACGTGTTGACTTATGCATGGATACCCTGGGTGAATCTCAAAAGTATTTCTTTGATTCCTTGAATTCCTCTCTCCTTGAGCCCTTCATTGGAGAAGGGCGAACGGGAGGAAGCAGGGATATTGTCCTCCAGTGCGTTTGGAGACAGAGGAGGAGAGGAATCACTGCAACACTTCAGAGATTCACCATGTGTCAAATATGGAAGCCATTTGAAACAGAATGGCTTTGAAAGTCAGTGTGTTTACTGGGATTGATGTTGACTTATATAGTAGAACAACTCACACCTCACATTGGTTTATTGGTTAAACTTTTATTATGAAACATTGACTTTGTTGTTTCATAATCAACAGGAAGCTGTTCCATTGTTGAGGTCCAGTCTCTTATTGGCTTCTCTGACAGTACTGACTCTGACAGTACTGACTCTGACAGTACTGACTCTCTACAGTACTGACTCTGACAGTACTGACTCTGACAGTACTGACTCTTACAGTACTGACTCTTACAGTACTGACTCTGACAGTACTGACTCTTACAGTACTGACTCTGACAGTACTGACTCTGACAGTACTGACTCTGACAGTACTGACTCTGACAGTACTGACTCTGACAGTACTGACTCTACACAGCAGTGTCCTTCATCCTCAGTGTGATTGCTTTGTGTTGCTTTGTGTTTGATTTTGTTTGATTTCATTTAAATGTATGTTTTTCTATTTTCACTTTACATTACAGTACAAAAACAACGTCAACATTTAATGTCCGTTGTATTATGTGTTTTTGTTGCATATACATGTGTGTAGTGTGTTGTTGATGTTGTTGTTGATGTTGTTGTTGTTGATGTTGATGTTGATGTTGTTGATGTTGTTGTTGTTGATGTTGTTGTTTTTGATGTTGTTTTTGATGTTGTTGTTGTTGATGTTGTTGTTGATATTGTTTCTGATGTTATTGATGTTGTTGTTATTGATGTTGTTGTTGTTGTTGTTGTTGATGTTGTTGATGTTGTTGATGTTGTTGTTATTGATGTTGTTGTTGTTGTTGATGTTGTTGTTGATGTTGTTGTTGATGTTGTTGTTGTTGATGTTTTACCTCTACAACTCTACATATACTGCAGTAAAAGCCACCTTTTGTGATCAACAAAGATGAAATAATGGCTGACACTCCATCACAGTTTAAGTGCACTCTAAAAACTGATTATTAATGTTTTAAATGGATCAGTGGTTGTTGAATAGAAATGCAGACACAAAAAGAACATAATACATTAAAATATGATCAGCAGCAGCAGGAGATGAGTAGATGAACTGGATGGTAATCAGAGGATCAAAGCCACAGAGCAGAACCACTCCATGTGACTCATTAACCTCACATTAGTCCCATAATGATTACTCAATTACTAATTAACTATTTTAGGCAGGGGAGGTCCTGATCAGTATTAATCAGTATTATTATTATTATTATTATTACATGAGTACATTTTTCAACACTCCTCAAGTGTGTGTTAAACAATAATAATCATGGATAAGGTGAATATTATATAGAAATAGGGTAAATGGTCAATGTTTGGGCTAATAGATATTGCAGGCAGTTACTGTAGAGGATGGAATAGAAACGAGTCAGAAGTGGCTCTGAATAACTGTCTGTCACTGATAGGTGAATCTGACGGAGCGGGGCGTGGCTCACAGGGCGTGGCTTCAGACAGCGGTAAGAGAGACACGTGACCCTGCTTGACCAATAACATCACTAAGATCAGAGTGGTACAGAGAGACACGTGACCCAGCTTGACGTCACATGTCTGATCACCAGTGTTATCTTACTTTAATACCCTACCTATGCATAGAGTACATCTAATACTGGATGCATCTGCCTAAAACCATATTAACATAGTATTAAATTACTTTATTAATGACTTTATCAATTACATTTATCCTGATGACCTTTGTACTCTGTCATAGTAAGAGACATATCAAGGAACACATTATTTGTGTTTATTGTAAATCAAAAAATACTTATCTTTGTTATGTTTTATGTCTGCATATGGAGGAAAACATTTTCAAAAATATTGTACATGTACATACACAGGCCTAAAGATTGTATATGTTAACTGAAGAGGCTGAAGTGAAGGCTTTGAGAATGATGGGTCTGTGGTTGTAATGACCCATAGGAGCTGCAGTCAGTACCGGGTTCGTCCCACAGGGCGGCGCTCCAGGAGGTGGTAAGACAGGCATTGATGATTTAATGAGTTTTAATGAGGATTTAATTTAGTGTTTTAATATTACTGAGGAGTTTAAGATCGTTCCTAATGCGGAGTGGGGAGACTACTGCATCGCTAACTCACCGAAATTATTGTTTTGACGAAAAATCGATTTAATGGTAACATCGAATAAATATCTCACACACTTTTGGATCGAATGTTTTTAATTAATCCGTCAAAAATAATAACAAAAGAAGATGCTGTCAGTAGCCATTATTACTGAGGCTGTCCAAGAGCAGGAGAGGAGGACCCTGCTGGGATGCTTGGTGGGACGTCCGATGTGTGTGGATGAAACGGTGTCTGTTTTCAGTGTGTTATAAGTCCCACTGTCATGTGTCATTGTTGTATCAGTATGCTTGCTTGCATTGCTTAAACCATTACCCTTTTGAGAAACAATTAATAACGCTAAAATCCATGACAATGACACACTGACCTGATATTTGCACCATTAATTCATATTTACCACTGTAAATATGAGGTATCTGAAGCACTGGTTATTGTAACAGGTTTGCCGAGACTACTGCAGTAGTCTGAAGTGGTGATTTGTCTGTCTGTTTGATAAGTACTGTATGTATGTCTCTTGTTCTTCTGAGGTAAGTGCTGTTGTTCTGTATGTGAATAATGTCAAGCACATAGAAAGAAGAAAATGTTAACATTCATAATAAGTAACAGCATTCACATTACCATACATATGATAACACTAACAGCATTTACATTACCATACATATGATAACACTAACAGCATTTACATTACCATACATATGATAACACTAACAGCATTCACATTACCATACATATGATAACACTAACAGCATTTACATTACCATACATATGATAACACTAACAGCATTCACATTACCATACATATGATAACACTAACAGCATTCACATTACCATACATATGATAACACTAACAGCATTCACATTACCATACATATGATAACACTAACAGCATTCACATTACCATACATATGATAACACTAACAGCATTCACATTACCATACATATGATAACACTAACAGCATTTACATTACCATACATATGATAACAGTCCCAGTATATAACGTTAATAGACGTTAATAGAGAACAGTATATTTACTTTCTTCATTAGATCTTCTACTCTACTATTAAAAGCAGGTGTCAGATGTTGACGTGTGTGTTGTGCTCTGTAGAAGCCACCATCGTCAGCGGACTGTCAGACGTGCATGCGATCCGCGGCCAGCCAGCTCAGCTAGAGTGTAAGATGAACACCACGTGTGATGGAACCTGGTTCAAAGATGGAGAGAAGGTAAGGGTTGATCAGGGACATACTTACATTCACTGCCGCTCCGCTCCGAACACCTCGTTCCTGCCAGGCTGGACGCAGGCAGCGTTCCATTTTGTTTTTATTACAAAGCATTTGACATCACATAACTCATTCAGTGCAGAGGGTGAATAAATTTGCCCAAACGGTCAACATTCTAGAGTGCCATGGATGATTTTATTCACCAGAAATGCATAAATGATGATGCTTTTGATGGTTTTGTAGCCAATCAAAGTGTTGTTGCTAGGTAAACACCACATAAAACACTTGGCCCTCTAGGTAGTGAGTGTTCCGGAACTCTTTGGCAGTTGGTGAGTTAATGTCTTTTGGCTTTTCAGTTGTCCGCCAAAGTTGGACTCGCCATATCCAAAGCTGACACGTCTCACAAGCTGAAGATCGCCCGCAGCCTGGATGACGATGCTGGACTCTACCATTTCGAGGCAGAAGGATGCAAATCAGAAGCAACCGTCAGCGTTGGAGGTTTGTGAGGATTCCCAGTGGGAACACTTGACCGACGACCGTTTATATGATGTTTATATGATGTTGATACAATGTTTATATGATGTTTATATGATGTTGATACGATGTTTATATGATGTTTATATGATGTTGATACGATGGTCACCTCGAGAGCACCCACCCGCCATCTGTTTCCTCGTCTCCTAGAAATCCCGGAATTTGACCCCGATGACCTCCACAAGTTCTCCAAGCCTGTGATCGTGAGGGTGGGTCAGAACGCTGCGTTTAAGATGCCCTACACCCCCCAGGAGGGCCTGCAGATCCGGTGGTTTAAGGACGGCGTGGAGCTGAAGGACGGCGGGGGGGTGAAGGTCATGAAGGAGACCAACCACAGCCGGCTGCTGCTCAGGGACTGTCTGCGCTCAGACGGCGGAGAGATCAAGATCCAACTGAGTAACCTGTTTGGCGCCGCGGAGGCCACCTCCCGACTCATCGTCCTCGGTAAGAACACACACACACACACACACACACACACACACACACACACACACACACTCACACACTTCTATGTTCTTGTTAGATTATAACTTTACATTGAAATATCTTCATGTTCTGCCTCTCAGACAGGCCCGGCCCGCCCGAGGGTCCGGTGGAGGTGGTGGAGAGCTCCTCCACGCTGATCGAGCTGAAGTGGAACCCGCCCCTGGATGACGGCGGCAGCCCCATCACCAACTACATCATCGAGAGGCAGCAGATGGGCCAGAGCCTGTGGATCAAGCTGGGGGACGTCTCGGCCGACAAGACCAGCTACCGGGACCGGAACGTGGCCCACGGCAAGAAGTACCTCTACCGGATCTCCGCAGAGAACCCTGAGGGCCTTAGCGATCCGCTGGAGACGGAGAACATCATGGCCGGAATACTGAGTGAGCCAATCAGAGGCCTTTATCTTCTTCCTATTAGCTATTGTATTAAACTCATTGTTTTTAGCTCCCGTAGAAGTAAGCCTTACAATAACAATGGACATTTTCTTTTGGAGATTATCGTGTCTGTATTCTAAAGAGTATTTGTCACCCATCTAGAGATAGTATTGGACTGTCTGTCTGTCTCTCAGTATGGGACTGTCTGTCCGTCTCTCAGTATGGTCATTGTTTGTTGTCATCTCCATGCGTTAGTATTCCCTAACCCACCTGGGGCGCCCAAAGTGGTCAGCACCTCCAAGACGTGTATCAACCTGACCTGGACCGCTCCCCCCGAGAGAGACCCGCCTGGACCCAAACTCATGGGCTACCAGCTGGAGAAACGCAAGAAGGACACAACCCAGTGGATCGCTCTGAACCCCGTGAACGAGCCGATCGAAGGTCAGAAGGTCATCAGATTAGGCTACTTGCTGCTCTTCTGAACACACACTGTATAACAACAGAGAAGCACCATTACATTGGATGGCATTAAAGGGGCAATCTGTGTTTGGGACATCCATTTGTGGACTTTTCATTTAATGATATATCGTCATTTATTATTGGAGAATATAACTTATAAATTAACCCCATCAGAACCCAACATAGAAGCTGGTATACAACACTGTACAGCTTCAAAACATGGTTGGTCAGTGCTTGGAGCCTCCCCCACCCTATGGTTGGTCAGTGCTTCATATCCATCTGTGATTCTGGTTCCATTTCTCCAACCCCGTCCCTCAGCTGTTTGTTGTTGTTTAAATCCCAGAATGCCCCTTTAACTGTAAAGCCAAAGTGATGGTTGCTGTAATATCCTTCCTCAGAGGACACAATGACGTCAGAATGCCTGTTTTAACTTTCAGTGGTCGTTTATTGTTGATCTTCAGGGGAAAGTTATGCGGTGAAAGACGTGACGGAGGGGGGTGAGTACGAGTTCAGGGTGTCGGGCATCAACGTGTCTGGAGCCGGAGACCCCAGCCCCCCCTCTCCCATGGCGTGTGCCAAGAACCCCAACAGTGAGTTGCTTTCAAAGATGTCAGCCTCTGGAGGCATATGCCCGATGATTTTATACCAACAAAATAGTTATGAAGTCTCCTTATGATCCTCCCAAGTTATGGGTAAAATTCCTAAAAGCGTACTTGTGTGTGTTTGTCATTCAGTGAAGCCGCGTTTCAAAGATCCCGAGGACTTTATGGTGGTCAGAGCCGGAAATTCTGTGCGAATCAAAATTAACTACGAGGTAAACGACAGCGTCCTCAGGAAGTCTGCAAATCCTCACAAGTTCTGTTTATTAGTTTAATGCATTTTAACGGTCTTGTCACAGTCTACCACAGACTAACCCTATGTCATGTAGATCATATCAGACATTTTAAATGAAACCTGTTTTTTTTCTGCCATTCCAGACATGATATCTGGCAAAAAATAAAAAAAATTGTCTGGAAAGAACTAGATTATTCATATTACACATGACACATGACTCTTTCTGAGAACATGTACTGTATTCAATGAACAATGCACTGGAGGGAGAATCATGTGATCACATGCATTGTGTTGATTGTTTTCTGTGTACTATATCAGTGTGTTGTGTTGTGTGTGTTGTTGTGTACTTTATCAGTGTGTTGTATTGTGTGTGTTGTTGTGTACTATATCAGTGTTTGGTTGTGTGTGTGTGTGTGTGTGTATCCACCCTGCCTACAGTATGTGATCATTATAATAACCATGGTCCTGTAGGCTGAGCCTCCCCCAGTCATCACCTGGCTGAAAGATGCCGAGCCCGTCTCCGCCTGGCTCAACGTGATCAACACGGACGGCTCCTCCCAGCTGGTCGTCCCCTCCTCCAAGCGCTCTGATTCAGGCGTGTACACCATCATGGCCAAGAACTCAGTGGGCGAGACCAGCTTCGACATCGAGGTCAGAGTCACAGGTAAAGCCAAACCCACTCCTTCATCATGTTCTGCTCGCCGGTGGAGATCTGCTGAGTGTGTTTTTGATGGTTCGAAAGCACAATGTTAAACGACATTACTGATATTATATGCCGTTTATTAATTCATGAACATGAGGCCTATGTAGACATACTGCAGCTGTGCATGTCACGTATGTTCTTATGTCACATATGATCTTATGCCACGTGTGACCTTATGACCTCCTGACCTCATGACCTCCCCTCCTGTGCGTTCCCAGACGAGCCCAAGCGTCCCGGGGCGGTGGCGTTGGAGCAGACGGTCCACGGGAAGGTGGTGGTGTCGTGGGCGCCGTCTCCAGACGAGGAGCTGGATGATCGGCTGCACTACCTGCTGGCAGAGCACGACTCCCACGGCCGCATGTGGCGCACGGCCGCAGACCGCCTCTTCTGCACCTCCTACACCATCAACAACATCCTGCCGGGGAGGGAGTACCACTTCCGCGTCTACGCCAAGAACGACATGGGCCTCTCCGACCCGTCCGACTCCCCGACCTGGGGCATCAACAGCAATAGAGGTCGGTCCGACTCCAGCTCCTGTTCACTAAACAATATAATTCAACTTCATACCGTTCTGTCTGCTCTGCTCTCAAACCCCCCCCCCCCCCCCCCCCCACACACACACACACACACCACAGGCTTCGGGTCAAGTCTATTTGAACCTTGTCAGAGCAAGGGAATGAGTTCTTGAATAATTATTTATTATTCTATTTCTGTAACTCATACGCAGCATTTGATTGATTTCCTGAAGTGCCTGGTGAGGTGAAATGGAATAGTCCCCAATCTCCGTTTTCATTTGCTTTCCTCTCATTTGATTTGATTTCCAGATGTATTATATGCATTCCATTTAATTTTTTTTACTCTCTAGTTCCAATAACTACGAACACACCGACCGGGGTCAGCTTGGAGCGACCTCCGTCCATCCTGGTCCCCCTGAAGGTGCACACTCCCCCCAAGGGCTACCAGCTGTACATGACCTGCGCCGTGCGGGGGTACCCCACCCCCACCGTCATGTGGTACCTGGATGACGTCTGCATCAACTACGACAACAACTACTACATCACCAACGCCTATGGCGTGTGCTCCATCTACATCCTTCGGGTCAGGGCCAAGGACAGCGGAGACTACCGGGTGGTGGCGGTGAACTCCTTCGGCAAGGCGGAGTGCTCCACTAGCCTCGTTGTGAAAGGTAAGACTCTCAGCAGACAGACAGGACTGTGTTGACGAAGGTCTCTCTCACTCCCTTAACGTTCTCTCTTTGTGTCATTTCTCCACAGACTGAATCTGAAGCTTGAAGATTTGTTTCATGCACATCCTGATCTAATTATATGTATTAAAAGATATATATTAATAGTTTGCATTGCATTAATAGTTGTTGTTTTGCCTGTTGTTCTATTATTTATTATTTGATGTAGATTCAGTTATTGGATGATCTTAGTATCTAAACTTTATTTAAACAGGCTCTCCTTTTTTTCGTTTCTTTCAAAAAGGGATTCAGAAGGTTGGAAATGTACTTTGGAAAACTGCAGTAAATGAGTTGATTCATTCTGTACATTCTGTCTGTTCTCTGTTGGTTATTTCACCTGGATCCCATTATTTTCACACACGTTCTCTGACAGGATGACCTGACCAATCGGCACAGAGGTGGTGGATCTTGACATTTGTGGTATCACTCATATTAATTGCATTTCTATATAGCGCCTTTCTAGACATCCGAAGCGCTCACATTGTAAGAGGTGCACCTGCCTGGGTGATGCCACGGCAAATGTTTTGCGGCAGAAAGCTCACCACACATCAGCTGTCAGTGCAGAGGTGGTGTCGATGTCGCTAGCGCCCCCTACAGCGCAGCATTGTTTCATATTGCAGTAGAAATAGCTCTGAGTCAGCGTGGTTCCAGTTAATAACGGACTCCAGTAACATCAGGAATCCCAGCTCACATCATCATAGGCGCTCCAGATCCTCATCAGACGTTATGTGTCAAGTGTACATTTTCATTGCATTTCCAAAAATATCCACTTAAGCCCCCTCAATAAATCTCTGAGGACCATAATGATGCAGATATAGAATGAGTCCTGACTGCGTCTCCAGTCACATGACCCTAGAAGGGAGCCTCTCTACTGGAAGCTCGCTGGGAAGCCTGGAGGTTTACACACGGCAGGGGATCCTAACTCCAGATCAACAAGTCCAATCATCACACAAATGTCCCATTGACATCAATGCAAGATTTATGGAAATGTAAGAGTTATGCAGATCGAGTTAGGCTTCCACCCATCATGAAGTAGGCTGTATACCACTCCAGTAACGAACCGCTACATATTTGATAAGAAAAGAAGTCATTTTATTATAATCATGTTATGATGAGACTGAATTTTAGGACTTGAAGTACAGGAACATCTACGGTGGTCCCAGTTTCATATCATACTAGATGCAGAAACCCACACTGTACGTGCTGACGGGGGGATGAACACATGACCCATTCTATTCTAGGAGTATGAAGGTGTATTGTAGGATACACTGCAGGGGTGTGTGTGTGTGTGTGCGTGTGCGTGTGTGTGCGTGTGTGTGTGTGTGCGTGCGTGTGTGTGCGTGTGTGTGTGTGTGCGTGCGTGTGTGTATGGGCCATGGGGTGGATGATGGTGAACTGCCACCAGGTCAGGAGGTGATGTTAGTGTTTATCCTCCTGTTGTGTCTTTGGGTCACATGACCCTGTTTTTTACAAGGCCATTTAGGACACGGGTGCTATGCTAGCTGTCTGCCCCACCCCACCCACGCCCCACCACCCCCCACCACAGCCTGATCTCATCAACCATGTCTACAGCACCAACACAAGCATTGTTTCATCAGGCCAAGATTAGGATGAGGATGAGTCATCGTACCGTTTCCAAAACACTCTACTTCCTTCCTCCATCAGTACTGCTGTTAGAACCCCAGAGGGGCTCAGTGAGTGAACCTTCACATCAAATGTAAAATAACTAGCTTTTCCCAAATAAAATGTCTCATGTTAATCTTTACTGGCCTATAAAGCTCCTGGAGCTCTCCTGTTCCTGGACCCCTGTGGAGCAGCTAGGCTAACGCCTCGGCTAAACGCTCAGCACGTCTGTAGCACTCCGCTCCTGGACGGCCATTGTGGACATAAATCAGGACTACTGAATCAGGAGTATTATCTGTCATACACTGATGGAACGCATTGACGGAATCTAGAATGTTGTTATTGTTCTGATGGAATGCCAAAACTATGTTGGAATTATTACAATGACATCAACATCCTGTGTCTTGACAGAGGGGCGCAGGGGGCGGGGGGACGTGGGGGGTTCAGCTCGATTCCACAATAATTGGGTGACATCAACACGTTTCCCATCATGCCAACTATGAGGTGATCAAATTTATGGAGCAGGGAAGAGATCCCCCCCATGTACAACCCCAACCCCCAACGCCCCCCCCCACCGCCCACACACACACACACACTCACACACACCCCAACCCACGTCATCTCTGCCAATAACCTAATGGTTATCCCCCATCCATGTGACTACTGGACGCCAACGGAGCGTTTCTGCGTGTTCCACTCGCATTTTATCACCCAACAAAAAGAGGCGCAGCAGCTGAGAAACATGGTAGAGAGAGAGACGGAGCTGGAGGATCTGACGGGACGTCCTGAACCAGAGAGGTGAGCCCCTTCTCTCTGCTGGGTGGGTTCCCCAGGTACACACACACCTGGGGAAGGTTTGTGCCATTTAAATATTTCCTGTGTCAATCTTAATACTGTAGAATTCCACTGCATTGGAAAATATTGTACATTAAGTTGAATTTATACTGTTGAATAAAGACAGTTGAATATTTGCGTGGAATGTACATTTAAATGTCCAGCGTGTGTCTCAGTGTGTGAGACCTCCTCTAAGTCTTCTACAGGTGTAGCTAAAGGATGCTGGTGTAGCCTACAGTAGATCATGATTGAATATTGCTGTAACAGTCAAATATCACCTGGTCACAAACAGAGAATAGGTACTTCATTGAATGCAAAGAATGGGGAAAATCTTGCTTGTATAATAACAGTTTCTTTAAAAAAAAATATCTGTACTTGAGGAGTTCTATTAATATCAGTTTGTTAACCTCAAACAACGACAACATGAAGTAGAACAAACAGAGGATAGGTACTTTATTGAATGCAAAGAATGAAGGAAATCTTGTTAATAAGATGAAATGTTTTCAGAATTTCAAAGAAAAAATATATTTGTACTTGAGAAGTTGTATCAAGATCAGTTTGTTAACCTCAAACAATGACAACATGAAGGAGTGTTGTGAACACACTGTCCTTGATAACGGCTTATTTCATGTTTAGTTCATTTCATGTATTCACAGGTTCTTCTCTGGGTCATTCATAAACAAAAGGAATGAATTTAAGAAGGAATAACATGGACCAAAATGTATTCATCAGGATGTTTTGCTCAAGATTATCCCACACAGATTGACATGATGACCTGGTTGTGGAAGTGTGCCTATAGTTGTAAGAGTTATGTGACCTATCCAGTGCAGAGAGCTGAGCTGGCCTCTCACGCCTCGAGGGCGAACTGAGTAGGACTCCATGAAACCGAGAATCCCATAAATATGTTTACTATCGGTTTAGCATTACGGCAGATGCAATGCGTATCAAATCAATTCTTAATATAACTTTATTAGTCAGAGTCTGGATTTGTGAAGGTCAAATATAATGGGGCCCAGGCAGAGAGAAAAAGCAGAGAGTTCTCCATGGGCTTTTAGACTTCAAATAAGGTCTCTTTTGTAACCACGGTTAGATGTAAGTCCATTGTCATAACTTAGCTGATGAAGCTAGGCCGGAATACAATCAATCACAGATATACACTTTCTGCACGGCACTTTCAGAAGTGCATTTGTATGGCAGTCCGTGCTTGAAAGAGGAAGTTGAAGAGAAATCATTAGTTGGTGTGCCAGATGGACTTCCTGGCAGCTAGATCTGCCTTCGCCAGCAAACCTCCACGGGACGGTCTCTAACCAAGTGTTAAGATACAGGCTTAACAGAAACATGTCAACATCACCCCGGCACCCCGGCCCACGGCGCTGCCTGGACCCTAACCCTGAGACCGGGCCGGGGGGCCATTAAAGCGCTGGCGAGGCCGCCTGACTCCAGGGGGGTCGTTAGAGACAGGCTGTCAGTCGTCAGGTGGGGTTTCACGTTCCTCGGCGATGGTGCCAGCGTCTCTTGGCCGCCTCTCTCGCTGCTCAGCAAGTCAAGGCACTCCCCTCAGACATGATGTCACAGTCACCACGACATCACATGATGAGGGAGATTTAGATTTGCGTGAAGACGTGAAAGGTTGCAGACTTTTAATGTAGGCAACGTGTCAATCAAATATCAGTCAACTGTTTTGATAAATCTTTCAAAACACAAGGTACATTTTCAGCAGTGTTCAAGTTTCCTGAATAACCCCTTTTGATATTTATCCAAGGATATACTGAACATGGAAACAATAGGATAAGATATTTGAGGGAAATGAACCTGTGTAGATACATACAAAGGCTAACTTATAAATTAATTGTTTTACAGCCATAAACAGCTCTAGAGCTTTCTGAATTGGCCTTCGATTCAAGACACCATCATGTTGAAGAAACCAGCAGCAAACCAGGCCCTTCCAGGGCAGGGTAAGTCTCTCATCTCTCCTCTTCTTCTGCCACAATAGATAATTATTGGAAAATAAGATTAAATAGCGCTATTATCATAATAGGTCAAATTGTCACAAATTGCTCAGTGTAATTCACTTCAGAAGAGAACAGCAATCTTATGCAAACCCAAGGACTTCACAGGACCACAGCACGTGGAAACAAGAGAGGTCAAAACACAGTGTACTTCCTCTGCACAGTGGGTCCCCTCTCAGACCCCATCCATTGCCCTCCACCCGTCCCCCAGTCCTAGGCTACTTGCTGGCTTTCAAGCAGTCTTTTTACTTCTTACAAGAGGTGGTTTATAGCCTTGGTTTATGGAGTTAGCCGCTTTATAAAGGTGGTGAAGAATCCCATCCATTCAACATAAAGGTGGTGAAGAATCCCATCCATTCAACATAAAGGTGGTGAAGAATCCCATCCATTCAACATAAAGGTGGTGAAGAATCCCCTTCATTCAACATGGAATTAAATGAGGAGTTGATGTAACAGAAAAGCCTCCTTCTGTAAAGTTGTTCAACCAATCCTCTCCTCTCCAATCCTCTCCTCTCCAATCGTCTCCTCTCCAATCCTCTCCTCTCCAATCCTCTCCTCTCCAATCCTCTCGTCTTCACATGAAACAACAGAGAATCTCAACCTCAAATCTCTTGGACATTTGGAGCACAGATCATGTTCTTTCTATATGACATGTAGATACGTTGGAAGATCTCAACACTCTTATTCTATGAAACTAAACCCCAAAGCCTCCCTCTGGTCATGCATCATTAAGGCCTAAGGAACCAGACCAATCACTTGTAGGATACATGTGTCTGAGCACAGTAACAGTTACCAGCTAAACATCTGTGTATTTACGCAGATCAGGCAATGGAAGCCGTCAGAAAGCTACACCATGAAGAATCAGGCGGCATACAGCATGCATGTTACCGTCCAGAGGCATGACTTGGTGAAGATGATAACAGCAACACTGCAACGATATGAAGGATGACTGATAGGGTTGATTGAGTTACTCACCAGAGAGCCTGGAGGCCGAAGATGACACATGATATATGAACGTCTTTCACAACCATTATCTCTTCTCCCAGCTGGCCATCTTTAATGTACAGGAGCAGCATGCTGTAGCATACAGGCAGAATGAGTGGCAACATTTAAAGCAACCTCCAGATGCAGCCAGTGTGATCTACAGGCACAGGCCGACTCTTGCGCAATCATAAATCGAAGAGAATTTCAGAAGCTTGACTTGGCAAAACATTTTGGCAGATGATCTTTCAATGAAACAAAAGTTGCATCAATAGAAGACATTAGACCCATCCAGCTCCCATTCAGAGCATCGACATCAGAGGAGGGTCTCATTGTAATGCATGTGATGGATTTAGGAATGGTATCAAACACACATTTGATACTATTCCTCATTCCGTTCCATGCATTACAATGAGCCTGATTTCTACCTCCACCAGCCTCCTCTGGTGTCTGTTAACACAGGTTCAGTGTCCATGGTGGATGGTCAGATCAGTAGTAACTCAGTACATGTTACCAGTCGTTACTTTGACATCGATGTTTGCTTTGTGTTGTAGATCCTCATGTATTCTGTATGTTTTGTAGTAATGCTGAACTCCATTTAGGATGTTAGTGCCTTTTCATGTCAGTAAGCTGTGCTGTTGTGTCAGTATCTCAGTAAGCTGTGGTGCTGTTGTGTCAGTATCTCAGTAAGCTGTGGTGCCGTTGTGTCAGTATCTCAGTAAGCTGTGGTGCCGTTGTGTCAGTATCTCAGTGTTGTCTGCCTCTGTTCATGTGCTTCATGCTCCTGCCCGCCCAGGCGATGACGACGTGCCCGCTGGTAAAGGTAGGAGGGCGACGTGCCACACGGCCAACATGCACTCCTTCTCTAAGCATGTTCACAGAACTCCTGATGTTACATCTGAAGAATCTCTGTGATTCCAGATTCACTTCAGGACGGGGGAGAAAATTACTCTCACTGACATAAAAAGATGTCGGCCTACACATATAATTGGCCTTCCACATATCATATATGGTCCCCTGTCCTCTAGTGAAGTTGATCATAATGGTTATAAAACCCTGTCCTGGATGTCAAAACAAGTGTTTGCTGTTTTTTTTTTTTTAATATGCTTACAACTGTTGACACAAAGGAATACAGACTTCAAAGTTAATAGAAGAAAATGAAAAAAAAAAATCAATATTCCTTTCCAGGACAAGGGTTAATCTTTCAAATCAAAAAAATGTGATTTGAAATACTATTTACTAATGAGCAAAATATCTACTTACCATCCAGTATTGTTCACTCGGGTGAGATACTCCATCTGGTATTCATTTGAAAGGTATTTTGTTGTTCATTATTGTTGGATTTACCAGAATAGCTTTATAAATACTTTTCTCTATTTATCGATTGGTTCATTTATTTTCGTTTCATCCATTCTGTTAGAATGGAAATAGTGACCTCTTGTGGAAGATAAATACAAGTCCAAGAGAAGGAATACCACCCTCTGTATAATATGGATGCCGTGTGCATTTGGAAATGGTGTGAGAATATACTTACATACACAACATTTAACATTTCTAATGTTTCGTAATTTTTGTCATTCATGACACTTGGGTTGCTTGCCTCTTCTGTGGCTGACAAAACATGTGTGTGATTCTGAGTGGTTGTTTTCTGCCTGGCAACAGTGTGTATCAAGAGGAGATCCAGGGTGCCAGGGGTCATGATCACTCAGTATGTGGAGGAGATCCCAGGGGGGAAGGCCACCCCAGACTTCACCCGCAAACCCATTCCTCTGACCATCCAGGAGAGTAAGTGGCTGTTATTGGATAAACTCACATTCGCAAAGTGTTTGTGGACAGTTGATCTCTAACACAGCAATTTTGGAATCTTGTCAACTTTTTCTCAGCTAAATTCGCCTATTTTAAAGCCGTGGTGACCGGAATCCCTGCCCCAACTGTCACTTGGGGCCGTAATAAATGTGAACTGACTGATCCAGAGAAGTATATCAACAGATATGATGAACAAACTAAAGAATACTATCTGGAGGTAAAACACCGGCATGCCAATGGAAGACACAGTTCATACCTACAAAAGGTGTCTGTTCTGTTTACCAATAACCTTCACAGAAGAAAATATGTTAGATACAGTACACTATACTATCTAAAATACAGTAGACACTATAACTGTACAGACAGTATCATCTAAAACAAAGATATCTTCTCTGCACACTGTGGAGCTGCTGTGTGGAGTGTGAGGTCACATCTCAGTGTGATGTTGTTCCTTCAGATGCCCAACATCACCTCAGAACAAGCTGACACCTACAAATGTTTTGCCACCAATGAGTTTGGACGTGCGGTCTGCACTGCTACCTTGAATGTGATAGAAGGTGAGGGATGTGTTGAGGAGGGCTGAGGTGAGGATGTTGAGGTGAGGATGTTGAGGATGTTGAGGTGAGGATGTTGAGGATGTTGAGGATGTTGAGGATGTTGAGGAGGACTGAGGTGAGGATGTTGAGGAGGGCTGAGGTGAGGATGTTGAGGAGGGCTGAGGTGAGGATGTTGAGGATGTTGAGGAGGACTGAGGTGAGGATGTTGAGGATGTTGAGGTGAGGATGTTGAGGATGTTGAGGAGGACTG
>NC_139658.1:25962949-25980449 GCF_951799395.1 Argentina silus | reverse complement strand
CAATTATCTGCTAACTAATTGTTATTTTCCTGATTTTTCTTCTCAAAGGACGGTGTCCAAGTTCCGTATGGTAATGGGGATGATGATGGGTTGAGGCACAGCCTGAAGCAGTCAGGGGAAAAGTACGTGTTCAGCATCAAGGACGTGAAGCCGGAGGACTCTGGCTTCTACCAGGTGGACGTTGAGGAGGCCAACGTTCTCTCCACAGACTTAAACCGTGAGACTGCGTGTTCTCACCACCATTTTCCGACATAATAATAATATATGCCATTTAGCTGACGCTTTTATCCAAAGTATCTTAGATTGCAGTGAGTACAGTATATATGGTCCCAGTGGGAAACAAACCCACAACCTAAGCGTTGTTAGCACCATGTTCTACCAACAGATGACCACATAGGGAAAATAGTTAATTATTCGTGCTCTTAAAAACTGCAACATATATTTGCACAATATACACATATATATATATATGTACGTGAATGTTTCCAAAACATCAGATCTCATTTCTGTGTATTTGTTTCCTCTCTAGTCATTTCAACAGAGTTCGTTGCCAAGCTGAAGGACGTGAAAGCGAAAGAGGGAGAGGGCGCCATCTTTGAGTGTGTCGTGTCCGACCCCGTCCGCCAGATCGGCTGGTTCAGGAACGACGAGACGCTGGAGCACGGGGACAAGTATGACATCACTGTCTCCAAGGACCAGCTCACTCACAGGATGACGGTGAAGGACTGCACCCCCGCCGACAGCGGCGTCTTCACCGCCATGGCCGGGATCACGGCCAGCAGCGCCTCGCTCACCGTGGAAGGTGGGACCGCTACTCTAGACCAATCATCAGCAACTAACAACTGCTCTTAATAGCATTGTTTAAATATGTTTTTTGGGCATTAGGGACAGTAGAGGTCGACAGGAAGGATGAGAGAGAGAGAGAGGAGGGATGACATGCAAGATATGTCGAGGGTCGGAATCGAACCAGAAACCTTGCGAATATGCCCCATAGTCTTAATAGTCAACAATCTACAATTGACTTTTAAAAAGAATTTATAAATGCTCCCATGTAAAATGAACCTAAACCTGACCTCTTCCTCCTCCATGTCCCTGTCAGCCGGTGATGGGACAGGCAAAGGCACCGGCTCTGGAGGTGGAGGGGTGGACCAGAACCAGCAGGCTCTGGACCAGCAGGCTCTGGACCAGCAGGCCAAACTGCAGAAGGAGCAAGATGACCTGGAAGCGGCCCGTCGGGCGCAGGCGGAGAAGGACGCCAGGGACGCAGCAGCATCAGCAGCAGCAGCAGCAGGAGCCAGGGACGGAGGGGACGGAGGGGACGGGGGGGACGGGGGGGGCGGAGGAGACGGGGGGGACGGAGGGGACGGGAAGGATGGTTCTGGAGATGGTTCTGGAGATGGTTCTGGGGGTGATGGGGGTGATGGGACTGGGGGAGATGGGGGAGATGGAGACAATAAGAATAAGAAGAAGGTCAGAATTGGTCCCTTGCTTCCTGAGACTAAAATAGGTAAGGGGTTACAAAATCCACCTCTCTCTCTCTCTCTCTCTCTCTCTCTCTCTCTCTCTCTCTCTCTCTCTGATGATAAGAACTGAGGTTTATGAGTAGCTAGAAGAAAACATGATGTAATGGATATGGATGACAATACATCACCTAAAACACTGCTGAGGTAACAACAGGCAACTGCCATGAAAATTCAAACTTTTAAAATCTGAAGTCGTTGCCAAAAATAGGATTAATGATGTGCCTGAGCAATCTCAGAAAGCGCTCGGGGGTTCAGAGTTAGTTAGGGTTCAGTCTACTTCCTGACATGTTTTGGAGTGCTGTCATAATGACGAAGGTGGCTTACTGCAGCACTTGACACAAAAGTCATTACCTCCATTGAAATATATCATGGATACTGAGCCTCGTTGAGAGACAGTTTGATGATTCATTGAATGCAATATTTTAGAATTATACCCTCTTCAGATTCATAAGGGCAGCCCTGTTTGCAGTGTGCCCTTTGAGAGTTGAGTCAGAAGTAGAGCAGCACTTGCAGTACCTCACAGACAGCAGTAGAGGGAGACATGTACCAGCTGGCTGGAGGGTGTTACTGCTGGGTTGAGATACTTTGATGCACTGATATTTCACCACCTTGATTCTCTTGTATCAAACTATGTATCGCCCACTTGCATTTGTACACACACACACACAAACACACACACACACACACACACAAACACACACACACAAACACACACACACACACAATCAGGATTTCAGTGTGTCCTTGCATCTGTGTATGTGCTCATGTTCAGAGTTTATAAACGTGTATTGTGTGCTGCAGAAAGAGTAAACATTATTTTTTTCATCCATTTTGATTGTGATATTGTTCGGTATAATCTGACAAATTCTGCCGTCTTTACCGATGTTCAGATGTAGGTGTTCAGTTCATCAGTGGGCTGTCAGATGTGGCAGGTAAACTGGGCCGCCCAGCAGAACTGTCCTGCAAGCTGAGCAGTGAGGGCTGTAAGGGGGTCTGGTACAAAGACGGGAAGGAGGTGAGAGATTACCACCCTGACAGACGTTAGCATGACCACCCTGACAGACGTTAGCATGACCACCCTGACAGACGTTAGCATGACCACCCTGACAGACGTTAGCATGACCACCCTGACAGACGTTAGCATGACCACCCTGACAGACGTTAGCATGACCACCCTGACAGACGTTAGCATGACCACCCTGACAGACGTTAGCATGACCACCCTGACAGACGTTATCATGACCACCCTGACAGACATTAGCATGACCACCCTGACAGACGTTATCATGACCACCCTGACAGACATTAGCATGACCACCCTGACAGACGTTAGCGTGACCACCCTGACAGACGTTAGTATGGCCACCCTGACAGACATTAGCATGACCACCCTGACAGACGTTAGCGTGACCACCCTGACAGACGTTAGCATGACCACCCTGACAGACGTTAGCATGACCACCCTGGTGAGGCTAAGAGATGTTAGCATGACCCCCTGGTGAGGCTAAGAGATGTTAGCATGACCCCCTGGTGAGGCTAAGAGATGTTAGCATGACCCCCTGGTGAGGCTAAGAGATGTTAGCATGACCCCCTGGTGAGGCTAAGAGATGTTAGCATGACCCCCTGGTGAGGCTAAGAGATAGATAGAGCAGCAGGAAACTATGAATGGCTATCATAGTGGCTATCACCATGCAGCAGAGTTTCTTCTAGAGTTTCTTTATAATTGTTATTGTTTGATTGGTGACGGTGTTGATGAGGTGCTTAATCTAAAGCATTTCATTATATTGTATCTTGTATATTGTGTAAATGACCATTAAAATGTGATTTCATTTGATTTGATTTATGTTTAAACAGCATAGAATCTCAATGGGATAAACACAGTCGTCATCAGAGGGAACGGCGGAAATGACTCGACTAAACAGCTGAATAACAAACAATCTATTTGTTGAAAGTGGAAATGAAGCCTCTTCATGAACTGAGATGCTATCAAACAGCTGAATAGCACAACATTGTTTTAACGTCGGTGTCTGATGAAATGATGCCTCTTCTGTTTCTGCTAGCTGAAAGACGGGGACGGGGTGAGGATCATTAAAGATGGTGCCCTGCACAGGCTGGTGATTGACAGCTGCCAGAAGGACAACGCAGGAGTGTATCGCTTTGAGGCGGACGGACGTAAATCAGAGGCCTCCCTCACCGTCCAGGGTGAGACACAGCAGCAGAGGATGGTAGCTGTTGTTGCTGTTGTTTCTGTTCCCTTGATTAGAACCCTTACTTTAAAGGGGCAATCTGGGATTTAAACAACAACAGAGCAGCCCTCCCCACTCTTTGTTTGGTAAACAGCTGAGGGACGGTGCTGGAGAAATGTAACCACTCTGAAATTCATAGACGGAGCTATGGATGCAAGGATCACCATCCAAACAAGATTATAGTTTTAACCATGTTTTGAAGCTGTACAGTGTTTGTTTATGATTGCATTGTTTACAAACAATGGAGTAAGACAAGCTTATAGGTGGGGTTATGGATGGGGTAAGACAGCTGAACTAAGCTCAGGAGGCATTTATAAGTTATATTGTTGAAGAATCAATGGCTTTATAGAATTAATTTCAAGTCAAAACATTGATATACCAATCTCAGATTGGCCCTTAAAGCCCTATTGTGAAAAAATAGATAATGAAAATCATACGATAAAATGTGACAATAAAACCTCCAGCCAATCACCATTGAGTATTAAACAAAGCTGTGGTAACTAAGCTGTGAAAGTCTCAATTGGATGACTTTCTTTTCCGCTTCAGACCCTCCGACCTTTGACCTGGATGCCCTTGGTAGGTTCTCCCAGCCTGTGATCGTGAGAGCAGGCGAGACAGCAGAGTTCAAGCTGCCCTTCTCGGGCGGAGACCCCATGAAGGTGCAGTGGTTCAAGGATGATGATGAGCTCCTGAGCGGCCTCAATGTCCAGATGGACACCACGGCCTCCTACAGCCTGCTGCGACTCAGCAAGTGCCAAAGGAAAGACATGGGAGACGTCAAGATCAAACTCAAGAATGACTTTGGTTCAGTAGAGGCCATTTCCAAACTCATTGTGCTTGGTAAGTAAAATAATAAAACCAGGTAGAACAGGTAACTATGCTACAGATGCTAAAAACATAACAACTTCACTCTGCGGTACGTCTCTTTTTGTGAGGCTTACAACATCACGCTTTCTTTGATTGAGTCGTTTTATGGAATTTCACTTCAGCATTCTCTTGTGAGACCATGTCATCCAGTTGTCTCTCTCTCTCAACGCAGACAAGCCTACCAAGCCCCAAGGACCTGTGGAGATTGTAGAAAGCGCTCTGACCTCAGTTGAGTTCAAATGGAGACCTCCAAAAGATGATGGTGGCTGTCCAGTGACAAACTACCTCATAGAGCGACAGCAAGTAGGCCTGAATAAATGGCAAGAGAAGGGCGGGATCCCCGGTGACCCACCAAGCTACCGGGACACTGAGGTAGAACCTGGGAAGAGATACTGCTACCGGGTCAAGGCCCAGAACGAGGAGGGGGTCAGCGAGGCGTTGGAGACGGAGGACATACAGGCTGGCGTGTTGCGTAAGACCAACATCTCCCCACACACACCGGCTGGAAAAAACAACCGGGCCTCTCCTGCATTCTAAAGAGTATTTTGTATTCTCAGATAAAAAAGCAGATAAGAAAGTGATTTCTAGAAGGAATCGTCCTCTCAGATGAACAAAACAGTAAGTCAAACGGTGTGTTAATGTCCTTCTAGGCTACCCAGGAACCCCTGCTGCCCCCAAAGTGGTCAGTGCCTTCAAGGACTGCATCAACCTGGCGTGGGCTCCTCCTCCCAACACCGGAGGAACCAACATCCTGGGATACAACCTGGAGAAACGCAAGAAGGGCAGCAACATCTGGGTCGCTGTCAACATGGGCGAGACTATCAAAGGTCTGGTCTCCTCTTAGTTGGTGTTTGTTGATGATAACATACAATAAAAAGTAATCTAGTATATAAGAGGTATATGTAACAACTGTTAAAATAAATAAAACAAACAAAGTACTTAGGTCCTACGGTGAGGGGGGGGGGGGGGGGGGGCTGGGCAAAAACAAAGTAGTCTTTCTTGGAAATGTGCTGTGCAATGCAGACTAGTTCTGAACTAGGGGTCAAGCCATGTCATGCAGAACATATGGAGCTTCATTGGATATGGATTCATAATGAATCTCTAATGCAGCTCTGACTTCTTCTTCCTCTTCTTCTTCCTCTTCTTCTTCTTCTTCTTCTTCTTCTTCTTCTTCTTCTTTTTCCTCTTCTTCTTCCTCTTCTTCTTCTTCTTCTTCTTCTTCTTCTTCTCTTAGAAACTAAATATGGAGAGAGAGATGTTACTGAGGGGACAGCGTATGAGTTTCGAGTGACGGCAATCAACCTCTCTGGCGCTGGCGAGCCCAGCCCGCCTTCTGCTGTTGTCTTTGCTAGAGACCCCAAGAGTAAGTCAACGCTGAACGTTTCTTGGTTTTGAAATTATACTAGAACTGCCTGTCGCTTCAACATCACATTTACTAACTCACATGGAAGTATTTTGTTCATAAATGTAGAGTCCATCAACGACCACAGTCGAGTCCATTTCAACCGAAACAATAACCATCACATTGCTGTTATTCCAGAACCCCCTGGTAAAGTTATAGACCTAAAGTTAACATCCTCCTCCTACACTACGTTTTCTCTGGCTTGGAAGAAACCAAAGATAGTGAAGAGGGTGGAGGATGAGGCCGAAGGCTACTTTGTGGAGATCAGACCAACGGGGGACCCCGACTGGACTCGTTGTAACCCCATCCCCGTGATCCCCACATCCTTCAATGTGATTGGTCTAAAGGCGATGGCCATGTACTGGGTGAGGGTGGTCGCCACCAACTACGGGGGTGATGGGGTGCCCCAAGGCTTCGATGACTACCTCATCGCCATGCCTCCCCCTGGTAAGACGTATCTGTCACTTTAAATCACTTGTTCTGTTATTGATCTTTCTAAGGAAAAGAGATTTGGTCTTCTCTAGAAAGGTGAGAGTGAATCTAGGTCTTGCAGAGAGCAATGAATCTCTGACAGATATTTGGTTATTCTCCCTGGAAGTGAGGCCACGGTTTACAGACAACAAGAGGAAGAGCTTCCTGGTGGTGAAGGAGGGGAACACCGCACGCATCAACATTGCCTTTGAGGTAACGTGGCACACGTTAAACTGTCAACAAACATGATGAAGTATAACAAGATCACTCCAGATAAACAGAACTGTCCTGTAATGGCCGCCGTAGAATCCTGCTCATGTAGTCAAAGTCTTCAGCTTCTCATTCTTGCGTGTTCCTCAGGCCTCTCCCATGCCAGACATCACCTGGCTGAAGGACGACTTGGCCGTGTCTAGACGTGTGACCGTCAGCAACTCTGACATCGGCTCACAGCTCCTGATCCCGACATCCGAGCGCTCGGACACAGGAATCTATACCATAATAGTCAAGAACATGGTCGGCCAGGAGACCTTCAGCGTTGAGATCAGAGTGACAGGTGAACGTCAAAGATGGCCGGTCATGATTTTAAGATGTTTTATATTACTATTTTGTTTTTCAGCAGATCAACATTTAATCCAGAAATACAACGCCAGGGTATTCATTCACTTATAGACTACTAGCTAATTTGTTATGCTGACAGGTAAGGTAAATCAAGCTAAGCTTTTTTTTTGCTATCCACCTCGAAGTAATAACCAACTCCAGCTGTATAGAGGAGATGACCCTGTGTCTGACCTGTGACCTCCAGATGACCCCAAGCCCCCGGGCCCGGTGGAGCTGGAGCAGAACGTGCCAGGCACGGTGACCGTGACCTGGACTCCCTCTCCAGACGAGAAGAGAGACGACAGGCTGCACTACCGGGTGTCCAAGAGAGACTCCGTCAAACGCACCTGGAGGGTCGTCAAAGACAACCTCTTCAACAACAAGCTGACCATCATCAACATCATGCCAGGGAGGGAGTACTACTTCAGGGTGTTTGCTAAGAACGACATGGGCCTCTCCGAACCCTCCGAGTCCCCGACCTGGGGGACCCAGAAGAGACGAGGTTGGTGTCGTGGTCACATGTGTTCACTATCAATGTCATTACAGTATTATTATTATAGTATTATTATTATAGTATTATTATTACAGTATTATTACAGTATTATTATTATAGTATTATTATTATAGTATTATTATTACAGTATTATTATTACAGTATTATTATAGTATTATTATTACTGTATTATTATTACTGTATTATTATTACTGTATTATTATTACTGTATTATTATTACAGTATTATTATAGTATTATTATTACTGTATTATTATTACTGTATTATTATTACTGTATTATTATTATAGTATTATTATTACAGTATTATTATAGTATTATTACAGTATTATTATTATATATTATACATCCATACAGCCCCCATCCATACAGCCCCCATCCATACAGCCTCCATCCATACAGCCTCCATCCATACAGCTCCCATCCATACAGCCTCCATCCATACAGCTCCCATCCATACAGCCTCCATCCATACAGCTCCCATCCATACAGCTCCCATCCATACAGCTCCCATCCATACAGCTCCCATCCATACAGCTCCCATCCATACAGCCTCCATCCATACAGCTCCCATCCATACAGCCTCCATCCATACAGCCTCCATCCATACAGCTCCCATCCATACAGCCTCCATCCATACAGCTCCCATCCATACAGCTCCCATCCATACAGCCTCCATCCATACAGCTCCCATCCATACAGCCTCCATCCATACAGCCTCCATCCATACAGCCTCCATCCATACAGTTCCCATCCATACAGCCTCCATCCATACAGCCTCCATCCATACAGCCTCCATCCATACAGCTCCCATCCATACAGCTCCCATCCATACAGCCTCCATCCATACAGCCTCCATCCATACAGCTCCCATCCATACAGCTCCCATCCATACAGCTCCCATCCATACAGCTCCCATCCATACAGCCTCCATCCATACAGCCTCCATCCATACAGCTCCCATCCATACAGCTCCCATCCATACAGCTCCCATCCATACAGCCTCCATCCATACAGCCTCCATCCATACAGCATTGTGTCTAAAAGTAAACAGAGAACTCAATGGTTTCCCATTTCCATTTAAATGTCCTTAACAACTGAAATGAATTGAAGGGGATCATTTCCCTCTCTCTCTCTCTCTCTCTCTCTCTCTCTCTCTCTGTCTCTCTCTCTGTCTCTCTCTCTCTCTTTCTCTCTCTGTCTCTCTCTCTCTCTCTCTCTCTCTCTCGTTGCTGCGTCTCAGAGAGGTTCCTCATGGACACGCCAGAGTTCAACGGCTTTGACTTCCAGGTGGCGCCGTCGTTCCTGGTGTCCCTGCGACAGCGCAGTGCCCCCCAGGGGTACGAGTGCTACATGAGCTGTGCCGTGAAGGGTGACCCCGCCCCCCATGTCACCTGGTACCGTGACAATGTCAGCCTCAACACCAACACCAACTACCTCATCACCAACACCTGTGGCGTCTGCTCCATGCTCATCCTGAGGGTCGGACCCAAGGACACCGGAGAGTACAAGGTCATCGCTGACAACGCCCTGGGGAGGGTGGAGTGTTCTACTAAACTATCTGTCAGAGGTACTCTTCTCTACAACTGTGCTGTACTCGTCATGTCTGATTAAGATTGATTATACAGAAAGAAACATGACTAAACTATATCATAATATATTCTGCGTATTGTACCGCCCTCGGCTACAGTGTAGTATTTGTAGAGATAACCATGTACCATCTGTTTTTTTTTTCAGAGTGAAGAGTTCAAACAGATCACTAAATGGCAGCAGCTCAAACCAGTACATGATTTATTCTGGTTGATCGTTGAGGACGAGTGATGAGAGGCAGAGAGATCCTGCATCCTGTCTTGTGTGATGAAATAGGCTTTAGTTCTTTAGTCCACCCGCCCTGTTCAGATGTTCAGAACCCGCCCTGTTCTGATGTTCTGTTGATGCCATGACTGTTTATGTTGTTGTTGACACCATGACTGTGTACCCTGAAATAGGGGGACTATGCATAAAAAGTGTTGTAATTTCTGAAACCAGTATGCACACAAATACCATGAAATAAAAGCTGAGAATCTCTACTTTAACCTCACAGAGCTGGTTTGATTTAAAATCCAAACTTTTGGAGTGTAGGGCCAAAACAAGAGAAAATGCTTCACTGTCATCATATATATATATATGTTTGGACACACCTTGCCAAGAGTGTGCAAAGCTGTCATCAAAGCAAAAGGTAGCTACTTTGAAGAATCTACAATATAAACCATATTTTGGTTTGTTTAACACTTTTTTGTTTACTACATAATTCCATATGTGTTCCTTCATAGTTTTGATGTCTTCAATATTAATCTACAATGTAGAAAATAATAAAAAATAAAGAAATGTAGTTATTTTTCTAGAAGTGATATTAGGCGTACAATAGCACACAATACAATTGTATGTCAGATAGCCTGAGGGTTAAACTATTCACATCAGCATTGGGGAGTTATGATCTATTCAAGTAATTGCAATTAAATCAAGCAACTTAAAACAACCATGGCGTTTGAACAACAGCAAACCCATTTCTAGAGGAGAAGCAAAGGGTCCGTTACATCCGCAAACAAAGAGACTCGCGGAACACCAGAGGGTCGCCTGTAGACGGTTATGTCACATTGTGGTCCTCTGTGGTCCTCTGTGGCTCAGTTGGTAGAGCATGCCGCTAACAACGCTTAGGTTGTGGGTTTGATTCCCGCTGGGATCATATATACTGAAATGTATGCACTTACTGTAATGTAAGTCGCTTTGGATAAAAGCGTCAGCTAAATGGCATATCTACATTAGACTAAAACTACGGGCTCCTGCGTGCCACGCCCCCTGCCATTATCACTGTCGGGTCCAATGAATGAAAGGGGTCTTGGGAAATAGAGAGAGCATGCTATCGAAATAAATTGGGGCACCCGACACACACAAACCCGACACACACACCGATTTGACTACCTGCGGACCGTCTGGACCTCGTGCGTCTCTCTCCTCTCCAGAATGACCAAACGCAAATCAAAGAACGGGAACAAACTGGAGGACGGCTCGTTCTTACTGGAATCGCCGGTGCCCGAGTCCCGGAGATCTAACGGAACCGGGGGGTATGTCCTACCGTGCATATTGTTCCTTCTGATCGCCCTTGGAGGGTCCACCGTGGGCTGGTTCTGCACGCAGCAGCAGAACTCCATCGACCAGCTGTCAGAGTCCTTCACCGCCATGCAGATGAGGATGGTGAAGGTCCAGCAGGGGCTGGGGGTGAGAGACGCACAGGTAACTCTCACCTGAATGATAGACTGTACTTAATCTCATCAATATGTCAATCTAATGTGTTGTCTGAGAATGGCTGTGCGTTTATTTGTTTTGGAGATACATTTCAGCTGTGATAAGACTATTTGGACATTGACTGAAGCGCCCAAATGCGCATACAGCGCTTATGTTCCTGACAACATGCGGTTTTTTTTTTTACTTTTGCTATTTATAATCATACTAACACGCAAATCCATGATCACGTTTCCCAACCACGTTGAAATGAGTCGAATTGACATTTGTTAACATGACAAACACCTGTTATAAATAGTCACGTTCCTCCTCGGCCTGTCAGCACCGCTGAGACGTTTTCGCAACTGCAGATATGCTGTATGTATGTATGAGTGGAAGGCATTACTGTTCAGAGTTGATTTTAAAAGTGAGAACGTATTCTATTCCATGTTCACATGACGTCATATTCTCATTCAATACCAAAGCATTAAGGCGTTATTACAAAGTTATTATAGCTTAACTAAATGAATGTCACAATGAAACAACACAACTGCCAAGGTCAGAATTGCAGTGTAATTTACAAGGTTATAATGAGTAGCAGACTGGCCATCTGGAACACCGGGTTCATCTGTGTTCCCCCCCTCTCCCCCATATCGGCTGAAAGTCCAGGGCCGTCTGAGTCTGTTGTTGTCTGAGTCCGTCCCTGGTTATAACTATACATCAACTACAGCGCAAACTCATGTCTGCTCATCTGTTTATCTCAAGCTGAGTTCTGAAGGTCTGATGGAGGAGAGGCTCCGGGTTCTGGAGGAGGCCCAGAGGCAGGGCCAGGTGAAGACTGAGGTCGTCCTGGCAACGGCAGAGCGGCTGCAGAACTCCGACCTGAGCTCCCAGATATGGGCCCTCCGCTCCGAGATGGACGTTCGTCTGGCTGAGATGCAGCAGGTGGCCGTCTCCACGGAGGTCCTGTGGGCCGCCATGACCAACCACAGCCAGGAGGTGGAGGCGGTGAAACAGAGCCTGGCGGCCTTTTTGAGCTCCAACTCTGCGCTGGCGGTGAGCGTGGCGGGGCTGACCGGCACGGTGACCAGAACCAGGGCCAGGCTGGACCAGCAGCTGGCGGCGGTGGACGGGCTGGCCATGCTGCTGGAGGGACAGGTCACGGAGCTGGGGGAACTGAGGGGGTCTCTGGAGGTCACCAGAGCAGCGCTGGAGACCAACAATCTCGAGGTGGTTGTCATAAAGTAAGTCAAACAGACGTCCAGTTGTTGCAAACAGTCGCCCCGCAATTCAGTTCACGCTATCGAAAAGCTAGCTATTGGACAGCGCGGATGGTGGGGGTGTTTACCATCTCAACATCAGCCTCGTTATGCCTCATGTTATGCATGTGTAGTGGAGGTGGTTTGGAAGCTCTAGCAATGAGGTAGCCCCGTCTTCAGTGTTCAGGAAATGGATTAACTTGCTCACTGCTTAGTAGGAAGCCACAAGGCTCTCGGAAACATGGAAATAATGCAGAGATTGCAAAAATAGAAGTCATTTCATTCATGTGCCCAAACAAAAAGGTGCATCGTGATGTACAAAAGGTTGACGCTTGTGTTTGAAACTCGGGTTCAAAACCCTGCCGGTTATACATGGTTCCACTCTCCATCTTTGTATTACTCTCAGCTACTGGTTCTGATAACCCAGCTGCTGGTTCTGATAACCCAGCTACTGGTTCTGATAACCCAGCTACCGGTTCTGATAACCCAGCTACTGGTTCTGATAACCCAGCTACTGGTTCTGATAACCCAGCTGCTGGTTCTGATAACCCAGCTACTGGTTCTGATAACCCAGCTGCTGGTTCGGTTCTGATGGCCCAGGGCTGTTCTGTCTCTGTCTCAGGGATCTGCTGGTGTCGGAGCAGGCGAAGCGGGCCCTGGCTCTGGAGGAGAAGCTCCAGTCCGTGAAGAAGACCCTGGATGAGCATCACAGCAGCTCCCATAGCATCCACATGAACCTCAGGACCAAGCTGGAGGCCGTCCACAGCCAGGTAGGACACCCCCGCCCCCCCCCACTTAATAGACCACTCTGTTCTGTAAACAACTAATCTGGTCAGAGAAAAGCATAGGGTTTTATCTTCATAGGGTCAAGAATACAGGACAAATACATAACTCATATTTGAGAGGTACATACATTGTAAATATGTAACTGTTTCAGACCCAAGCTGTACTTTGTGTGAGTTGTCCTATTGAATGTTCTGACTGAAGTCCATGTTCCAGCTGGTGAACGAAGGTCAACCTGGCTCTGAACCACAGGAGGAGGTTCAGCCTGAGGAGGAGGCCCTGGTCTCAGAGGAGAAGGAGGAGGAGGAGGCCTCAACCGTGGGGGAGGAGGAGCAGGAGGAGGTCACAGAGGAGCAGGAGGAGCAGGAGGAGGAGGAGCAAGTAGAAGAGCAGGAAGCTGAGGAGGAGGAACTTCTTGAGGAGGAAGTTATCGAGGAGCTGCCACTGGAACAGGAAGTGGAGGAGGAAGTGGCAGAAGAGGAAGTTACAGAAGAAGAGCCAGCGGAACAGCTAGTTGAGGAGTCATTGGAAGAAGAAGTTACTGAAGAAGAGATTGTGGAGGATGAGGAGTAAGTACAGGCACGTCTGACTTGCTCAGGTACGGCTACATGATCAGCCATTTTGGTATTTGATACTTTATCGTATTGTCAGTAATGAATGGAAACATGGTGAAGTCTTACGGATGTGTAGAAAATATTTTTCTACGTAGACTAAGACATTCTAACTCAACCAAAAGGTTTTTGGCTCCTCCTACATTCAAACACAGTTGTCTCATAAGAGACCAGAAATATCACAGAGAAGAACACAGCCATGCCAGTCACTGACAGGAGTGTTTCATATTAAACAGTATGAATATTAAAGTCTGCTGAGAGATGAACTCTGTAGTTCGTAGCAGCAGTTTCTAGTGTTGAGAAACTGGCTAATTTAAGGGAACAGCAGATCAAAAGACTTTAGCAGATCCAAAGAACTTGAAGATATTTGATATTGTTTCAGATGTGAATGTCATTACTAAAATATTGCATACAGAAATTAAGATTTGAATATTTGCATTTGATAAAACAAATGCTATAGTGTTCAACAGGAAGATGGATTTAAATCAGTTGTCGTAAGTGTCAATGACTCTAAACTGGATGAGTGCCTGTTTATTTCTGAATAAGACCTATGACATTTTCAAACCGGCAGAGTGCATCTCATCGACGATAATGCACTTCTGAAATAAAATGTTTTTACATTTAACATTACTTCACTGCATCTGTTCTTTTATTTGCTTTGCATAATGTGTGATATCATTGCTGAGATGGAGCCTGTGGTATATTGGAAGGTACTGTAGATTTTATTGAAAGACTTAAAGAGAATGGAATGCATTTAGACATGTACACATATGCTATACTGTGTTACAGTTCAGTAACAGAACACCACCGGCCACAGCTTCTCCCAGACGGTTATTTCTGGTGGAAGCTGGACCTATAGCTGGCACCAGCACCGAGGGGAACACGCTGTTCTTGTGAGGAGACTAGAGAGTAGGTTCCCTGGAACTGAACATGCTGTTCTTTTGCCACCCGTGTCTTTGTCAGGCTTTTGAACTTCCTTCCTCAGGCCACTGGGGGGCGCCAATGTCTACACATCATCTTACATTTAGGTCATTCAGCAGAGGCTTCTGTCCAAACCCACTGACAATAAGTACATTTGTCTTCGGTCTGTGTCATCAGTCATCGTAAGTTAAACCTTCGATAAGAACAAGTCACAGTACCAGAGAAAGGAAGAAAACTAGTTAGATTTTTATTTTTTCAACATCACTGGGGGTGTGTAATTGGATCAAATGTGTTTTACATCCAATATTGATGTTATCAGGAGTAATGTGATCTTGTAAGTACTTTGGCTAGGAACAGTGGTGCAGTGGTGTTTACCCAGCCAGAATAGACGACCTTGTGTTCCTGGTCACTGTCCCTACACATACAGGGCTGTTGCATGGAGACGTGACAGATGTCATACAGTACGCTACTGTCACTTATTTACCCGATGCTCTGAGCCCCTCTTAGGGAAGTATTGGAAAGTATTAGTCTCAGAGGGTTAGTTAGAGGGTTAGGGTTAGTTAGAGGGTTAGGGTTAGTTAGAGGGTTAGGTTTAGTTAGAGGGTTAGGGTTAGTTAGTCTCAGAGGGTTAGGGTTAGTTAGAGGGTTAGGGTTAGTTAGTCTCAGAGGGTTAGGGTTAGTTAGTCTCAGAGGGTTAGGGTTAGTTAGAGGGTTAGGGTTAGTTAGTCTCAGAGGGTTAGGGTTAGTTAGAGGGTTAGGGTTAGTTAGAGGGTTAGGGTTAGTTTGTCTCAGAGGGTTAAGTTTAGTTTGTCTCAGAGGGTTAGCTGTTGTCAAGGCCACAGCCTGCTTCAGCCCGCCCACTTTCTACTTCCTCCAGAGCAGAGCTCTGATCTGTGGGTCACACTTCTGCAACTCTCCGTCTCATCTCAGCTCTCTGCTTCATCACCTCACTCACCACACCATCATCTGATCATCACACATCCTCATCTGGAGATCACAATCTTTATCAGATAACCTGGAAACAGCTCTGCCTGTCACCATTCCTGGGACAAGGACACTTCTCCCATCCCCCCAGGGTTGTCTGTCTGCGATGGGATCGTTTATTCTCTAACTTCAGCCCCATGCAGGAGAGCAGCAGCCTGAAGCGATGTCATCTCTGTTCTCCCGCCACAAGGACCAGCCCCGCGCGACCATGAGGTCTCCCTCCGACGGGTCACCAGCCTCACCTTCCTCCACCACCAGGAGTCTGAGAGTAAGAGCATGTTCTTTATCTTCTCTGTTTGTGAAAGTCCAGGAAATACCAACGCTGACATGTGTAAACAATGCATGTGCTAATGATGTAGAACAGGGGGAAAACAATGTCATGATTGAGTTGTGAACCATCGGTTCTGCAGGGTTCCCTTCTGGCCCGGCCCTCTGAGTGCAGGTGTCAGGGACGTGATCTATCTACCTGTCTTAGGGACAGGTAAAAAAACAGAGAAAGAACAGCTGTTTAACGTTGTGACGCTCATGTTGTACTGTATGCCTTTGAAATGAAGCCGTCTGAAACGGCGGCGTCCGTTCCTGTGATCCTGGTTCCCTTTGATGAGCGTCCCGTGCGTCACAGCCGGGTTAGGAGTTACGCAGGAGCTAACCTATTTGACTAAAGGAAGAGGAAGTCAGCGTCGGCTAGAGGAAACGGCCCGTAGATGTGCAGGGTGTTCATCGGGTCTCTTTGAGGCCCTACAGAGGTAGCTGTTACAGCTTCAACATTTTCTTTCCCACGATTGGTCGTTTTAAGTCTGAGATAACTGACTTTCCATGACATCATCGTCTCCATGCTCTTTTTCCCATCAGGCAGTAGCCTCAGAATGACCTGAAGGGGACCCGTCGTTTTATATCAATACATTCATCTATAAACCAAATGAGGCAGACAGTAAACTTCCTACTTTGCGTTGTTAGAATAGTTTTCTAGGTTTTGCTGACAGGATACAGCCCCTGAGACGCACCATCTCATTTCCAAGAGGCTTCTGATAAACAGCGGCTCACGTTCCCACACACGAGCCAGAGAACACACTACAGGAACACGAGCCAGAGAACACACTACAGGAACACGAGAGAAGCAGTAATGAGAAGTTAATCTCAACTGTTTGTGTACTTTAGCAGAGAGTCTGAATCCACAGAGAGAGAGAGAGAGAGAGAGAGAGAGAGACATACACAAGGAGAGAGAGTGAGTGAGTGAGAGTGAGTGAGAGAGAGTGAGAAAGAGAGAGAGAGAGAGAGAGAGAGAGAGACATACACAAGGAGAGAGAGTGAGTGAGTGAGAGTGAGTGAGAGAGAGTGAGAAAGAGAGAGAGAGAGACAGAGAGATAGACATACACAAGGAGAGAGAGAGACAGAGAGATAGAGAGAGACAGAGACAGAGATAGAGAGGCATACACAAAGAGAGACAGAGAGAGAGAGAGAGAGAGGGAGACAGAGAGTGAGAGAAATACACAGTCCTGTACGTAGGAGGTTGTACTGTATGGGAACACAGTGTTTATGACTGTTTACCCCTCTGCTAGTCCACTGGGAGAAGCTCACATTTTCCACAAGCTGGTCAGCTGACGAGAAACCCCCCCCCTGGGACCCGCTGAGCCGGGGCAGGAGGAAGCAGCAGAGGAGGGTTGAGTCTCTGGCCTGGAAGGGAGGTCAGAGCAGACCCTCTCCATCAAACCCCAGCTGATCCAGGATCCAAACATCCATGACCTTGACCAGAGCCCCAGAGAGTCCACTCCAGGGCAAGGCTCAATAGGACCGGCCGTGTGGGTCCGGTCCAAACATGGCCACTCTAACAGGAGAGAGCGTTGACGTTTGACACAGATGTGAGGTGCTCATCCTGAGAGCTTGTTGATGCTTGATGGGGACTGTCTCTGTATGTTTATACATGAGGGCCTGTCTGCGACTCAGGACACTGTCTGGTCTCCCCTCCCCTTGTTCCTGGGAGACGTTCCAGCAGGTGGTCTATGGTGAACAAAGGAAGGAAGGAAAAGCCACTGCAGACGGTCTGAAAACTGCAGCGGTCCCT
>NC_139658.1:25932949-25960449 GCF_951799395.1 Argentina silus | reverse complement strand
CTGTTGGGTTAGGGTTAGAGTAGACTAGTGTTCTGTTGGGTTAGGGTTAGAGTAGACTAGTGTTCTGTTGGGTTAGGGTTAGAGTACTAGACTAGTGTTCTGTTGGGTTAGGGTTAGAGTACTAGACTAGTGTTCTGTTGGGTTAGGGTTAGAGTAGACTAGTGTTCTGTTGGGTTAGGGTTAGAGTAGACCAGTGTTCTGTTGGGTTAGGGTTAGAGTACTAGACTAGTGTTCTGTTGGGTTAGGGTTAGAGTAGACTAGTGTTCTGTTGGGTTAGGGTTAGAGTACTAGACTAGTGTTCTGTTGGGTTAGGGTTAGAGTAGACTAGTGTTCTGTTGGGTTAGGGTTAGAGTAGACTAGTGTTCTGTTGGGTTAGGGTGAGCGTACTAGACTAGTGTTCTGTTGGGTTAGGGTTAGAGTAGACTAGTGTTCTGTTGGGTTAGGGTTAGAGTAGACCAGTGTTCTGTTGGGTTAGGGTTAGAGTAGACTAGTGTTCTGTTGGGTTAGGGTTAGAGTACTAGACTAGTGTTCTGTTGGGTTAGGGTTAGAGTAGACTAGTGTTCTGTTGGGTTAGGGTGAGCGTACTAGACTAGTGTTCTGTTGGGTTAGGGTTAGAGTAGACTAGTGTTCTGTTGGGTTAGGGTTAGAGTACTAGACTAGTGTTGACAATGGCTGACAGCAGGCCAACATATTTGCTTTGACCACTATGATGTCATCATCTTCTCAGCAGTGAACACCCACTTGAGGAGGTGATTGATGGGGTCACGGCTGTGTGGTTGACCTGTTCGAACCCCGTCAAGATCAGGCAGGGGCGAGGTACATCCCCACATCACAGCACATCACAACACAGCAGGACTTCACAGGCTCAAAGGTGCACAACCCAATCCACAGGGAGGCAGGAGGGCTGGAACTCATTTAAATGATTGAAAATCTGTTTGGAAATGTGATATTGATCCAAAACCGTACACATGATGTATTGTTGTTTGTGAAAGCAGAAAGGGCAGGAGTCTGATATCCAACAGAAGATGATGCAGTCTGTGATGAGGGGGGAGCTAAAGGAATGGAAGTGCTTTGCTTTGATGTGACACATTGTTTCTGTTTATTTTCAGAATGAAAGAGCATCCAGGTAAGTTCCTTTAACTCAATTCACTGCAGCAAGTCAAACAGGAGAATTTCACAGGGAATCGGCACACATCCCAAAAGGTCTTAACCTCTTCAACTCCATGTCATATTTGACTCATTTCCGCCTAAAACCAGACCCAAACTAAACTGATTCTAACATTAGAAATATGATGGTCAGATGCAAAAGCAGGATGCCATTTGATAGGTAACAAGATAGGTACGTTTTGTGTGGATTTACTCAGATCATAGTTCAGAATAACATACTACGCATGATAAGGAGATAAAGTAAACAATAATCAAATTAAAGCAGAATTCGGTCCCAATTATGAGCCTGTGGACACTTTTAATACCCAGGAATCTAATGCCACAGACTCAAGTAACGATTATGGTCCAAACTATAACCTGATGAGTAGGCGGTTCTGTAGTGCAGGAGAGGTTTGGTACCGATCTGGTCCGTTTTCAGGTTGGACTCCCCTGGTTCCCCTGGTTCCCCTGGTTCCCCTGGTAACCCTGGTAACCCTGGTAACCCTGGTAACCCTGGTGCCCACGACGGGTCCAAAGACAGAGCGCCTGGCCGCACGGCGGAGTCCTACGCCCTCCGCAGGGAGAACCGGCTGGCAGCTCGGATCAGAGCAGAGGAGGAGAACGCATCCAACACATCCAACCATTACAAGAAGGTAACCATAGATACACACTGTCACCCAACCATCACTGAATCATCAACATGACCTGTCCAAGTCCTGCTTTTCCTTTACTTGACAGAATCCTAGGTTGATTTGAGGTGTGGGTGCTGTGTGTGTGTGTGTGTGTGTGTGTGTGTGTGTGTGTGTGTGTGTGTGTGTGTGTGTGTGTGTGTGTGTGTGTGTGTGTGTGTGTGTGTGTGTGTGTTGTGTGTGTTGTGTGTCTCCAGATGTATGAGGAGGCCCTGCGCACCAATGAGAGGCTGAAGGTCCGTCTGGAGGGGAGCAGACAGGAGCTGTCGATGTTCCAGACCCAGCTGGAGAGAGCTCAGGTCGGATCACTCACTGGTGTCCATCCACTGTCACACAATATAGTTCCTCTACACCCCACAAACCCTCATCCCAAAACATCAAATACAAAGAAAACAACTGAAGTTTTATTTATCCCACAGAAGAAGGGATTGTGCAGTTGTGTATTTCCAGAGTTTCTGTTCAATACATGCAGGTGTGAATGAAATGTGACAGCAAAGAGGACGCTTCTTACCCGCAGGTAAACCAGGGTGAAGTGGAGGCGTGGTATTTAATAGTGTGCCTGTGGAATAAGCACGTTCCTCTCCAGTGTCAATATCAGAGATATGCAGATCTGCAATTTCAAGGCTTAGGCCGTAGCTGTTTATTTATTGAATTGATTGAACCTTTATTTATCGAGGTTAGTCTCATTGAGATTAAATCTATTTTTTAAGAGAGACCTTTTAAAAGAGACAACTGTACTGGCTCTCAACGTTTAAGCCGTCAACGTTTGTGTTGCAGAGGAAAGGACGGTTCACTGAGCGGTCCAACATGTCCGAGCGGTCCAACATGTCCGAGCGGTCCAACATGTCCGAGCGGTCCAACGTGCTCGAGACTGAGAAAAGGGTAAGATCGTCCTGTCAGCAGCTTCCTCTCCAGGCTCACTCGGCCCGGAGGAGTTGAGTTCTGGTGTCGGTGGTGAATAGGAGTAAATACATGTATTTATGTGTCAAGTCGCAATAGCAACCTATCCCTTACAGGATTATAAAGATACTTTTTCAAAAGGTAAATTAGTTTTACATCATTCAAGCTAGAATAGGCCTACTGTATATCTGTCTACGCAGTATGAATGAATGAGGTGTGAGGTGAACTGATTGATGGATTGATGGATGATTCTGAAACCTCTCCTCTCTGCAGGAAAGACGGGTCCTGGAGAAGAAGATCTCAGACATGGAGGATGAGCTGAAGGTACAGCAGCCAATAGGAATCTATCTAATCTGTCTCTTCAAACAGTCTCCAGGGAAAGTTGTGATCCGTATCCCCCCTCCTCTGACCTGACCTGACCTGACCTTACTGTAGTTTCACCAGACAGTTGTTCCTCCTCCAGAAAACATGTGTGACGAGCATGTTGCTAAATCACCACCACAGCAGGAGGGTAGATGCTAAGTGGGATCCTTAAGATGACCGTACCCTAATATTCACCCTTACCTTAACCATTAACCATAACCCCTACCTAACCCTAACCCTAATCCTAATCCCTACCCGACCCGAACCCTAACCTTAACTCTTACCTAACCCTGATCTTTATCCTTAATTTAACCATTAAATTCTGTGCATGCGTGCGTGCGTGCGTGCGTGCGTGCGTGCGTGCGTGCGTGCGTGCGTGCGTGTTTGTGTGTGTGGTGTGTGTGTGTGTGTGTGTGTGTGTGTGTGTGTGTGTGTGTGTGTGTGTGTGTGTGTGTGTGTGTCTGAGGCTGTCACTGTAGCTGACGTAGTTTGCTGTGGGGTGTGTGAGAGCTGTGACATGGCAGTGAGTCAGTGCTGGGATTGGTCAGCAGTCATAGTTGTTAATGCCTGCAGTGTTCTGTCCCAGACAGCAGGGCACAGACACCACTCTGTTGTCAGGGTGAATGAGAGGGTCTCAATAGACCATCACTGTACAGGGAGACACTGTGCCATGTGTGCAGCTGGATCCAGGACAGGGTGATCACTGAGGGGTCATCTCTTCTGGGGGGGGGTCATCTCTTCTGGGGGGGGGGGGAATCACACTTGGACTGCAGTTCATTGTGAATCAACTAGTCTTGGTAGAATGTGTTTCCTCTGGCGGTCAGAGAAGCAATGTTTGGTCATTCTAAACACCTACATGAACTACCATGCTTAGAGGCACAGTATGACACGCACACGCACACGCACACGCACACGCACACACACACACACACACACACACACACACACACACACACACACACACACACACACACACACACTGTATATTGTGTCATCCCAGTGTTGTTGTCCCTTCAGGTCCAGGCGGAGCTGAAGAATGAGAACCAGAGACTGAAGGACGAGAACGGAGCTTTGATCCGGGTCATCAGTAAGCTGTCCAAGTGACAGGAAGAGGAAGAGGAGAGGGAGAGGAGGAGGAGGAGGGGAGGGGGAGGGGGAGGGGGAGGAGGAGGGGGAGGGGGAGGTGAGGGGAGGGGAGGGGGAGGGGGAGGGGGAGGGGAGGGGAGGGGGAGGAGGAGGAGGAGGAGGAGGAGGAGGGGGAGGGGGAGGGGGAGGGGAGGGGGGGGGAGGGGGAGGGGGAGGGGCAGGATGAAAAAGGGGGGTGAATCTTTACCTTCCACATCAGCTGAAGGAGTACTTGATGGTTGGATTATTATTATGCACAGAAAATAGCCCTCACACACCATTTGAATATTTTGCACATTTGTTTATAATTGGATTACGTGGTGGTTTACATACGATGACATCACATAATCATATGAATGCAAAGCTGTAATCTTTAAACTGGCATGATGGTTTGTCAAGTAAATGACCATGTTTCACAAATACACTGTTTATTAAAGCTGTAATACTACTGTACTGTATGTAGTAGGGTGAATGAATCTGCTGGTCACATGTTCAATAACTATACTGCCTTTTACTGCAGTCAGTTGTCTACATGGCCATCAACTGGCCATGTATGGTACTGCACATACAGTGTATTACATGAGGGAGACTTAGAGACGACAATTTCAAGCAATGATAGGATAAATAAAGATTCAGATGAGTGAATTTATGATTTATGAGTGAATTTGATTCACATTGATAAGTGAACATGAGGAACATTGAGGGAGACAGAACAGCACATTAAACCACTGGAGGCAAAGGTAATTAAAAGGCCTTTATTCCTATGGTTACTAGTTGGTAACATATGTCTGTTTGGAGACATTCCATGTTTTGGTTCCCTTGAGGTTTTTAAGCACATTGACTGATATATGGTTTATGGATACAAGAGTTGGAGTCTTTCTAATGGACAACATGTTCCTAGTACGGAAATAAACCATGCAATCCACAAAAGGTACAACTACGGACACACACACACACATACACACACGTCTACAACAAGACCACAGTAAGAGTCACGTTCAGGCATTTCTCTTGTCCATGTTGTCGGGCAGATGAACGAGGGAGTGAGAAGAGGGGAAATAAAGGGGGCACAGTTCTTTAAAAAGTCTCAGGTACGGTGGCCACGGAGGGTTAAAACCAAATGCGTAAAGAGGAACCGTGTTTTTTCACAAGCAGCAAGGTCGGCAGTATTACATTGCTAATGCATCTGCTGTGTGGGTCCACCCCGCTCCAAAGAGCTTCAGGCCCTGCTCAGGAAGAGCTTCAGGCCCTGCTCAGGAAGAGCTTTTGGCTCAGGAAGACGGGATTTTGTTGCCTGTGCTGCAGTCATGTGACACCCATTCAGTCTCTGTCAGACGCAGAGGAAACACAGGTGCTATTGGTCCTAATGCAAACACAGTTAGTTACAGGTGGAAGCAGACAGAGAGATGGTCGCTGCTCAGACTGAAGGACCATAAGAAACAGAGATAGATCAATCTATAGAAAAGGACTCTAACAAACCCAGGACACTCAAGGGGGGGGGGGGGGAACCAATGAGGAAATAGAAACAGTATTCATTCATAATCACCACTTTTAAATCATATGTTAAAAGTGCATTGGAACGGCATCTGGACTGGATGGCTGACGATGGGTTAATACACAGGTCATGAGGAATGACAAACCAATGAAATATTGCAATCAAGTCACATGATGCTACTACTGCCCTGCTATAGGCTCTATTCTAACACAGAAAAACATTTATTTGCATGACAATGATTGAATACTTATTTAATTTAAAAAAATGTAATGAACACCACAAAAAGCCAAGCGTTTCCTAGATTTCAGTGGTGAAAAATTTAGCATGTCCACTTTACAATATCAACTCAACGTCATGCTACTGCTAATAATCCACCACTTATATACTTTTTCGTATCTATTCATAAGCAAACATTTATTAAGTGATTTGAGATAAAATATCAGCTGAAGTCAGATTGAATTCAGCTGGTTTGGGTGACTATATAGAGGAAGAAACATCATATAATTCACAGACACTGTTCTGACGATAAGTCATCATCGCAAGAAAGTGATACGTCAGAGACAGCCGCTAGTTGAACTCTATAAGAGGTTAATAAGGGTTATGACGTGACAGGATCTGGGAATCTGAGAGATGTTTTTAGGCTTTGTCTTCTCAGAGATGAGCGCTGATGACTCAGTGCTCACGTTGTATGGCTTTACATCTTAGGTTGATCAACATGTTAACCCTAACCCTGACCCTAACCCTAACCCTGACCCTAACCCTAACCCTAGCCCTGACCCTAACCCTAGCCCTGACCCTAGCCCTGAACCTAACCCTAGTCCTGACCCTAACCCTAGCCCTGACCCTAGCCCTAGCCCAGACCCTAACCCTAACCCTAGCCCTAACCCTAGCCAGATGGTGGTTGACCTGTAGAGAGGGATGGGTGAGAGAGAGAGAGAGAGAGAGAGAGGTATTGAAACAGGGCTACAAGTCCATGCTCTGAGTTTCTATAGGAGGCCTATCTGCCTGAACACAGGAGTAAACAGCAGTGTATTACACACACACACACAGACATACACACAAGATACTGTTTATTTGAGGTAAATAATATCTTATGCCATTGTTGTGTGGATGTAGATGTTGCTGTGGAATGCATGATCTTCTACTTCCTTCTGCTCCCACTCCAGCTCAACCACTATTCATATGAATGGAGCTACAGCAGAGTGGATGGCAGGACACACAAAGGAAACACTTAGGTACTTTAAGACTAGAAAACAAAGGAGCTGGTCAATCACCTCCTTTCAAAAAAGACAACTGGCCATCATAGACCATGCACAAGTATTAGTAGTAGAACCAAGTAGTAGTATTAGTAGTAGTAATTGCATGACTTGTAGCCCAAATATTAGTAGTAGTATTACCTATGTTGACCACAGTTAGACACATACAAAGGATATTAAACAGATGATAAACAAGCATGCTGTATTATGAATCGTACAGTAAAAAGCAAAACTCCTGAATCTCAGGCGTGAAAGGAGCCTGTAGAAACCAACATGGCTGTTCAGACAGATGTTCAGGTCCGGGACCCGTTCACATAAACTGTGCAGTCAGTGCATATTTTTCTCTCCATTTTATTATCAAAATGACATAGGACACAAACACACATACACAATATAATTATGGTTCCTCTTTAAAACATGCTGCTATTTACAACATTTTATAGATACATGCTGTATTAACAACTTCTGCTGAATGCATAATGTTTACAGTAGGAAGAGAGAGAGGGAGGCAAAACTACATATCAATGGACTTATTAGTATGCTACCGTTCCCCTTCCTTCCTTCCTTCCTTCCTTCCTTCCTTCCTTCCTTCCTTCCCTTTCACCAGTCTCAGCTCTAGTAACAGCGAACCACGGACACTGAACACATCATGACATCATGTGTCTGAATGATCTCATACAGCGAACCACAGACCCTGAACACATCATGACATAATGTGTCTGAATGATCTCATACGGAGAGAAAACACAACACTATGTTTCAGTGCTTTGGCATCTTAAATGTACAACACACAGCATGTTGCTAATGAGATATGAAGACAATGTGACGTAGAATGACTCACGCTTTGTTTTACTGCTTTGTTTGTTTCAAGCAGATGTTGACTGAGGTTGGATGTACCAGGTTGATGAGGTTGGATGTACCAGGTTGGATGAGGTTGGATGTACCAGGTTGGATGAGGTTGGATGTACCAGGTTGACTGAGGTTGGATGTACCAGACTTGGATGTGTAGACTCTAGATGTTTGATGATGAACATCATTATTAGAATCGTCATCCAGGAATTCTGGGAATGTGTCAAATAGAACCCAGCTCCAGCTGTCTCCATGTGAGCCTTCAGGCAAACACGCTTCTTAACTCCAATATGATCATATCATAACACTATTGTCACTTTTTTATTACTATCTTATATTGTATTGCTGATTTGTTGATTGTTGTCGACTGTTGTTGTTGTTGAACGAGGAGCAAGATCCCAAAACAGTTCACTGTATCTGTTACGGCTGTATGGTGTACGTGATGAATACAATTTGATTGGATTTGATTCGATATCATTTGAAATATTGCACAAGGCTTTATAATTCTCAGTAACATTCATTTTCTTAAACAGAAATCCACAACGTTTAGTTTCTTAAAGGAATGATAATAACATAAGATCTTTAAAAGTGCAAGGAGTTCCGAACACAAAGATGATGTGATATGATCTACTGACCAAAACAAAACAACATCTTTGATGGCACGACTTTCAAGGCTTGAGACGTATCATAATGATCTCATCACCAGGGAAGCAGAGTCGTCATGACAGCAGTAATTCCTCAGTCATCCTCCCTACTTCTACTTCTCCTACTTCAGCTGTGGAAAAGTAATCAGTTGTACATCGAAGCAGTCAAACAAAGACACATTTCAGATGACACTTTCGCAGTGTCCTTGACTGCATCATTGAGAGGTTGGTCAGGTGTACGGTTTCCCTCCTCCTAGATTGTGAGATACATACTGTATTTCATAGACGGTCGAATCAGAAACAGCTTGGAGCAGCGTGTCATTCAGAAAGCTGGAACTTATGTTGAACTTTTCTCTAACCACATAGACATGGCTTGTGGCAAGACATACTAATGTTTGATAAATTATAATAATTGGCTCCAGAAAGACAAATTTCGAATGTGAGAATCATCCGATGTCACCCCTGCCATGCTAAATGTATGTGAATAATATGGAATTGGTAAAGTCCCCCCCCAAAAAAAGGCAAACATCATATTGTGAATTTCTTTTAAAAAACACATTTGAAAATGGATCACTGGATCCTATAGATTTCATCCAATCCTCTACATTTGTAAACATAAAAAACCCAACCTAATCTCTACTGCAAGGACCGGCACACTCATTAAGAATGGTTTGAGAACCAGTTATACGCTACGCTACTGGGAATCAATTTGGCATGGTTTATGAAGGCGGGGAGGAGAAGTAAAAGCATGCATAACGCTCTATATACTAAATTAAGCTATTACCAGCGCTGCGTTCTTGGAGCCTTTCATTGCGTGATCGTCAGCCCCCTAAGAATCTGTTCCTACAAGCATGTTGAAATGAAACACAGATCATCCATTCATCCATCAACCAATCACTCAATCACTCAATCAATCAATCAACCAATCACTCAGTCTCCCTCTTCTCAGTATACATACACTAGTGTGTGAAATGCAACGGTGCTGAAAAGGTGTAGTTTAATTTCCTCCATTAAACTATGAATAAGCTGATATTTCTAGATGTTTCTTTTTTGTTGTTGTTGTTCAGAGTTTGAAGTAGCCATGATGTGAGTCATGAGGAGGTTCATGCAGTGTTGGGTTGGATTAGGGAGGGTTCTGTAGGGTTGGGTTGGGGAGAGTTCTGTAGGGTTGGGTTGGGGAGGGTTTCTGAAGGGTTGGGTTGGGGAGGGTTCTGTAGGGTTGGGTTGGGGAGAGTTCTGTAGGGTTGGGTTGGGGAGGGTTTCTGAAGGGTTGGGTTTGGGAGGGTTTCTGAAGGGTTGGGTTGGGGAGGGTTTCTGAAGGGTTGGGTTGGGGAGGGTTCTGTAGGGTTGGGTTGGGGAGGGTTTCTGAAGGGTTGGGTTGGGGAGGGTTCTGTAGGGTTGGGTTGGGGAGAGTTCTGTAGGGTTGGGTTGGGGAGGGTTCTGTAGGGTTGGGTTCGGGAGGATTCTGAAGGGTTGGGTTGGGGAGGGTTCTGTAGGGTTGGAGGATGGGTTTCTGAGTTAGTTGGTTAGTCGGCAGGTTGGACGGTGGAGGTTAAGTTACTTCTTGGCGTTGAGAGCAGCCAGTGCAGCATCCACGTCCTCCTCCTGCTGCAGAGGGTGCCACTGGGCGATGGGGCGGCGGGGGTTGGAGGTCATGTCGGACCAGTGCTTCATGCCCGGGCCCGTCGCCTTGCTGCCCACAAAGATCTTCCCGATCGCGTCGTTCTTGCCGATCTTGTCGTAGTCGAACACCGTCACGACCACCAAGATTTTCTACAAAGGACACAGAGGTGATCTGTCTGTGTGTGGTGGTCTGTGTGTGTGTGTGGTGGTCTGTCTGTGTGTGGTGGTCTGTCTGTGTGTGGTGGTCTGTCTGTGTGTGGTGATCTGTCTGTATGTGGTGGTCTGTGTGTGTGTGTGGTGGTCTGTGTGTGTGTGTGGTGGTCTGTCTGTGTGTGGTGATCTGTCTGTGTGTGGTGGTCTGTCTGTGTGTGGTGGTCTGTCTGTGTGTGGTGGTCTGTGTGTGTGTGGTGGTCTGTGTGTGTGTGGTGATCTGTATGTGTGTGGTGGTCTGTGTGTGGTGGTCTGTGTGTGGTGGTCTGTCTGTGTGGTGGTCTGTCTGTGTGTGGTGGTCTGTGTGTGGTGGTCTGTCTGTGTGTGGTGGTCTGTGTGTGGTGGTCTGTCTGTGTGTGGTGGTCTGTCTGTGTGGTGGTCTGTCTGTGTGTGGTGGTCTGTGTGTGGTGGTCTGTGTGTGATGGTCTGTCTGTGTGTGGTGATCTGTCTGTGTGTGGTGATCTGTCTGTGTGTGGTGGTCTGTCTGTGTGTGGTGGTCTGTCTGTGTGTGGTGGTCTGTGTGTGGTGGTCTGTGTGTGGTGGTCTGTGTGTGGTGGTCTGTGTGTGGTGGTCTGTCTGTGTGTGGTGGTCTGTGTGTGGTGGTCTGTCTGTGGTGGTCTGTACACAATTGGGCCCTCACATTGCCTTGCATGAGTCATCCCTGTATTAATATGAAGGTAGATAGATAGAAACTTTATTTGCCTAGTATTTAGCTGAATTGCATTGATTATGGACCATCATAGACTTGGTGTGACACATCAAAATCTGTGTTCAATGGAGGGGTTGATGACACCAGTGCAAATGCTGTCTTGCTAACCAAACACATGGACGAGACATTCCAAACTAGACATTCCATATGAAGCTAAAATACTAAATAAGTCCCTCAATCACTCAATCAATCAATAAATCAATTAATCAATCAATCAATCAGTCAATCAAAGAAGTGTGCTGTACAGTACCGGCATCATGTCCTGGGGGATCTCAAAGCTGAAGGACTCGTTGAAGTAGGGGTTCAGGGTGTTCTTCTTCACCGTAGTCTTCTTCTTCTTCAGCTTCTTGCCTCCCTGCAGCAGCTGGATCTTCACGTAGGGATCTGGAGATCAAAACACACATTTATCTCCTCATCTCTCCTTTCATGCCGTGGTGTGCTGCCTGGCAGACTACAACACTATAGTGATGAGCTGATGAAGGGAACTCAGCAGAGACGTCGATGGCTGTCCCTGTTTGTCTCGCTCTGGTGTTTTAAACGGATTAGCCCTTGATGTTTTAGGACATCTCTGATTTCCTAAGTTTTAAATGTGTCAGAGCTGCTTAACCACAGAACGCCCTGTAGGAGTCATGAATGCACCATAACATAATCTTCTCTAATAATCAGGGACAGCATCACTGAGTCAGTCATGTTTCCTACCAGACAGTCCTCCCACGTCCATCTTCTTCAGGTTCTTGGCCTCCAGGATGCAGACAGTGAGTTTCCCAGCAGTGGGGACGTAACGTAGGGAGATACAGATGTCTCCGAGCTTCTCAGGCTGCATGGAGGGAAGACAGGGAGGAGGGAGGACAGGGAGGAGGGAAGACAGGGAGGAGGGAAGACAGGGAGGAGGGAATACAGGGAGGAGGGAGGTACAGGGAGGAGGGAGATACAGGGAGGAGGGAAGACAGGGAGGAGGGAATACAGGGAGGAGGGAAGACAGGGAGGAGGGAGGTACAGGGAGGAGGGAAGACAGGGAGGAGGGAAGACAGGGAGGAGGGAAGACAGGGAGGAGGGAGATACAGGGAGGAGGGAAGACAGGGAGGAGGGAAGACAGGGAGGAGGGAGATACAGGGAGGAGGGAAGACAGGGAGGAGGGAAGACAGGGAGGAGGGAGGTACAGGGAGGAGGGAAGACAGGGAGGAGGGAAGACAGGGAGGAGGGAAGACAAGAACAGAGGGAGGAGGGAGGATAAGAACAGAGGGAAGAAAAGACATACAAAAACACATGATCACATGATCAAATGGTTGTTTAAATAATTTTGAGAAAAAGATGATAAAAAACCATAGATGTTAGTTAATGTAACTAACTGGTGACTGAAGTGCCGTGTTCAGTTCAGTCTCTCCCGTATAATGATCTGCACACCATAATGGATAGATAAAATACCTCATATACACTCACCAAACACTTTATTAGGAACACCTGTACACCTCATGGTGGAGGTGGTGTAATGGTGTGGGGAAAGTTTTCTTGGCATACTTTGGGCCCGTTAATACAACCATGTGCTTCCCTTCATGGCCACAATTTACCCATCTTCTAATGGCTACTTCCAGCATGATAATGCACCATGTCACAAAGCAAAAGTCCTCTCAAACTGGTTTCATGAACATGACAATGAGTTCAGTGTTCTTCAGTGGCCTTCCCAGTCACCGGATCTGAATCCAATAGAACATCTCTGGGATGTGGTAAAACGGGAGATTCACAGCTTGAAAGTGCACCTGAAAAATCTGCAGGAATTGCGTGACGCAATCATGTCATCATGGACCAGAATCTCAAACGAATGTTTCCAACATCTTGTGGAATCAATGCAACAAAGAATTGAGCCTGTTTTGAGAGCAAAGTGAGGCCCTACCCAGTATTAGTACAGTGTTCCTATCAGTGCTCAGTGTGTGTATAGTGTTGATTCAATTGTATTTCTTTGAAATTCTACCTCTTCTTTCTCTGCACTCTCCAGATCCTTCCATTCTTCGATGGGTTGACCCAGGTCAATCTGGTTCATGGCGATCTTCACCTCCCCGATGATGTCATGCTTGGAGAACCGGTCATAGTCGTACACTGACATCACCAGCGTCTTCCCTCCCAGCTCCTCGTAGGGGATCTGATGAAGACACAACCGATTAACCAGGCTAGATTAATAATCCACCAGTTAAACCACATGGCCACTCTGTAAACGTCTTGTTATTCTAGAGATGAGGTAAACAGGGATGAAATGGTAAAGGATGGGTCAAATCTCTTCATTATTCAGTGGCATGGACACATCACAAGCTTTACAGCACACAGTGTAGTATGGAGGGCTAAGAATGGATTATGGGATGTGTAGTTTTATTTTATTTTGCTTGGATCATGCGAGGAGAGATAATTATTCATCTCAGAAGCACTAAAGCACCAATCAGGAGCTGATATGAGACCTGTTTACTCTCTCTATCCCTTCCAGACATAGCAACCACGTCTAGCAACCACGTCTAGACATTCCACTGTAGTAAAGGGCTTTTGGCATCAAATAGAAATGAAACACGTACTATTCCCCCCTAAAGAAAAAGGGAAGAACCTGACAAATCATGCTTGCATTTAAATTATCTAACGATAAACTGGTTGTGGATGTTCCCACCGTTCCTGTGTGTGTGTGTGAGGCAACAGGGAGAATGTTCTAGCTGGATGTGTGTTCCTGGTACAGGAGGATGGCAGACTGCTTCCTCTCGGACCCAGAGAGACTCTCTGCAGTCTCCACGGACCTCATTAGAGAGGCCTGGAAGCTGCTGCTAGAAGGATACAGGGCAGGAGCTGGCAGCACCGTGCCTGACACCACCTGACCACCACCTCCACCGCCACCACTATGTATAATAGTGTGATATTCGATCACTTTTGAGGTTCCAATGCTCTTGTCTGTTCTAGCCAATACTGTATTCTTCCTGTTTGATGGTGGATACCTTTCACATGTATTATTCTGGTGTGATGGTGGATACCTTTCACATGTATTATTCTGGTGTGATGAGAAGAAACACCCACCACCAGGCTAGAAGACTTACCTTGAAAACAAAGGTCTCATTGAAGACGGGGTTCAGTGTCTTCTTGTGAACTTTGGTGTCAAACTTCTTCTTCTTGTCAGGCAGGATGAAGACCTTGACGTACGGATCAGAGGCTCCGCCTGCGTCCATGGAGATAAGGTCTGCCGCTTGGAGGATACCAACGGTGAGCTGGGGGGGGGGGGGGGGGCAGAGGGGTCAGAAACAGTATCAGTGAGAATCTGACACTTTATTCATTCATTCGACTCATGCGTCGTATTTCTACTGCAGTGAAATGCTGCAGCCTGATTACATAACAGCTTTGCTTATCATCTGACAACCTAAACCTGCCATTCATCAGCAGCTATTTTATACCATCAAGATAAGACCACAGAGTCCCACAGGAGAGACGACAAGTACAATGAACAGTGTTTACTGCAAGGTCACAAGAAAGTCACAGAATTGCAGCAGTCTTTCCCATCCGAAAAAGGCTGTCTGTGCAATGGTCTGTACAATGGGGGGTCTAAATCATGTTGAAGTATAATCAAATCATGATGAAAGGAACGATTTCTTTTATGTGAAGCTCAGATCCTGCGTCAGGAACTCATGAGGGACTTCCTCTCTACTTGGTGAGTCAGCGTTTTCTCCTCCTCACATTTACGTCACGTTCAGTCGCTGCCAGCGCCACGCGTAGCACAGCTCCACCCGACACACCATTCAGAAAAACCCTGAATATTCCAGAGAGATATGTAATATCATCATCTGGATTCTGTAGAATATTCTCTTTTGTCCACACTAATGCCAGAGATTGTCACTCTGTCACAAAGTGTAATAACTCTGCTGACCTGGTTTCCATAGCAGCAGCTTCTGGAGAGCTTACGTAAGGATCAGCTCTAAGTTCAGGTGACACTCACAAATGACACTGAAGAAATGTTCTCTTCTCAAGATCACTGAGGAACACAACACCCTTTCCACCTGAAACTTTCATGGGATTGAAAGAACCCTTTAAAGCCAAGTGTGTGATCCCAGCCTATGAACAGTTTTAAAAGACTTTGAAGATACAGTTTGTAAATGGCACTATAAGTTCTGTGAGTTATGTCATGTAAAATGTCGGCCACTGACCTTGTTGTCCGTGAAGTCATAATCCAGAGAGTACTGCAGTTTCCCAAGCTGCTCTTCCTCTTTCTCCTCTTCCTCCTTCTCCTCCTCCGTCAGCCCTGTCTCTCCCTCGCCGTCATCGTCATCCTGTTGTTTCTGTGGTGTTGAGATACGGGAGAGGGCGTTAGAGGTCAGGGGTCAGAGGTCAGGGTGCCCCACCCCCATCATACCATAGCATGCCACAGACACTGGACCTCCAGGAGGTAACGGAGGTCACGGGGTCACTGGGACCAGTCTGATCTGGTTCCCTTGGCACTGGGACCAGTCTGATCTGGTTCCCTTGGCACTGGGACCAGTATAATCTGGTTCCCTTGGCACTGGGACCAGTATAATCTGGTTCCTGCATACATACCTGCGTATCACCTGGTGGCCTACTCTGGTCCTGTCTATAAAGCTAACAGGGCCTTGTTGTTGCTAACACTTTACTTCTGTGTTGCCCCGTCACTCTGTACTGTTATAACATTGACGTTAACACAGCAACAACCATGTTTCTAGAGTAATTACACATGTATAGAGTAATTACACAGGTATAGGCAGGGCAACTTAAAGTAAAAGTGTGATCCTGATTTCTTATAACTGGAATTCAAATGTATGTTGGTGAAACAGGATTTCACCTTCATCACTGTGTCTATCTGATGGCAGTCTGCTGGGCCTCACATGCTCCTATGGCAACAGGCAGCAGAGTCAGTGGAGATGTTGCATGCTAATTCCACACGGAGGAGGAAGAAACCTTTCTGGTGTAGTCGAGTCTGAGTGTATTTTAGCTCTTTGTTTGGATAATAACTTAACATTAAAATGATATGTTGAAAGACCAATCGAGACATTACTGGATTTAATTGTTTTGGAAAATGCCTTTAGAATTCCTCTGCAACTTACAGAGAGCTCCTAAGGAATTAGCTAACAACAGCCAATGGCAATGCATATATAGAAAGGCAAAAATGACATCATACTCAGGGTAAGGACTTTGTTAGGCGTCCTCCACAGGCCTGGCCATGATTCTTGCCTGGAGTGCATTTGGGTTGCGTGTGATTGACGCTCTACAGTGCATCCATTCACAAGAGCATTGTTATTCAAGACAAACTCCAAAAACCATTAACTAGCAAGGAGGACCTACACACACCCATTCCTCCCTCTACGTACGCTGCCACCAAGAAATGTCACTCTCCAGACAGGCCACCATCATTACAGCAGAACAGTACAAGAGTAAAGGGCACAGCCAGCTATCTGCATAAACTAGAAGCCAACACAGACTGTTATAGTTAACACCCCATCGTAAGCCTGTCTCTGTAATGTTTGCTAAAGTTCATTATTCTGATGGGCCATCTGGGTTTTTAATGATTGTTTATTTTCATGTCTTCCTGTTCTCGTCATTGAGTGACAACGTAACGGGACGCAGATCAGAACCACGGCTCTCAGATCATCTGTTCATGCAGTTACCGCTGTTGTTGTCATCAACTTCCACAAACCACCAGCCATGCCCTCTGACGCATGCACAGATTAATCGTGTTAATAGTGGCTTGTTCTATATCCAAGACTGTCCATATTGGGGTGAGTTTGGCATGACATTGTCATTGTACACGATGAACAATGTGTTGTTATGACGATCATTAGCTTTCCTCCCGGGGGTTTATGGAGAACATCATAGCTTTCTCAGTTACATTCTCAAGCCGTCATGACAAAAAAAGTTGACAAAGCAAGGAAGCTACGACTTTTCATTCCATGAAACCCCCCACTCCACCCAGCAGGGGGCAGAGAGCGTCAGCGTCACCTACCGTAGTGCGGGGGTCCACCACAGTCACAGAAACACGGGGCACACAAAACGAACAACACAGAGCGAGAAGGAGGAGAGCAGAGAGAGGAAGAAGGTTGAAGGTCACAAGACAAACACGCTACAGTACCAGAGAGGCAGTCAACACCATCTACACCATCAACACCATCAACACCACGTCGTAAGAAATGACACACTAATTTTTTCTTCGTATTTTTTTTTTTTTTACAAAAGAAGAAAAATTTGCCTTCTCACTTTCCAGGGCTGTTTTTGGAGACAATGAATTGATTGTTATAATTAACTGTCATTGGTGCACTGGGGCCCTGATAACGGACACATCCAATCTGGAGTTATTAAACTTGAGCTCGTCCAATCTGCTCGTCCCTGGGATTGTTTGACTCCGTCTCCGACACCTCCGGTTCCCTGGGTCCAACAGGATCCAGTATTCTGCAGCAGGAGACCCAGTTTGCCCGAGGATCATCCTCTAAAGGTCCAGAATCATCCTCTAAAGGTCCAGAATCATCCTCTAAAGGCCCAGAATCATCCTCTAAAGGCCCGTCTCAATAGCAGGGCCCCTCTATCCACACAGCCATGATCCCCTACGCCTCATTACAAAGTGTGTCATTTCTCACCACGCATCACAATGAATTACAGCACACATCTTAAACGACAACACAGACGACACCAAGAGAACAGAGGGATCTCTCTCCTTGCTTCTCCCGGTCTAATGCTGCTGGCAGAAGATCAAAGACCGTTACACACTTCAGAGGACCATCATTAACCACTTTTTATGGTGGGAACATTTTTTTTGACAAATTGCTGCTACAAACATTCATGACATACATCAGAGAAGCATTAGGAGGATTCTGGATATGAGGATGAATGGGTCAGAGAAACAAGTGTTCCCTCATTTGAACCTAAAGACTAAATGTTGTCAATGTTTTAGTTTTAGATCTAAAAAAGAAGAAACCATTTTCACGTGTGTTAAAGGCCTGGATGTGAGACATGTCTGTGGTGCAGCAGTTGCCTTGGGGAGTGTGTGTGAAACAGGAAGCGTCGTACCTCGTCCCCTTTCATGTTCTTCATGTTGAAGCCGTCCTTGCCCTTCTTGCCCTTCTTGTTCTTCTTCTTCTTGCAGCAGCACTTCTTAATGATGCAGAAGCAGCAGGTCAGGATCAGCAGCGCCGCCACCACCGCGATGGCGATCAGAGCCCAGGGAGGCACTGGAACACACACACACACACACACAGACACACACACGCATACACACACACACGCACACACACACATGCACACACACACACGCATACACACACACACGCACACACACACATGCACACACACACACACACGCACGCATGCACACATGCACACACACATGCACACGCACGCACACATGCACGCACGCATGCATGTACGCACACGCACACACACACACACACACACACGCACGCGCACCGCACGCAAACACACACAGGCACGCACACATGCGTGAACACACACAAGTTTAAGGTCAAACTTTCTCTGTTACCAAACATAGATGATCTCAGTGTTCAGTGGGTTAACCGGCTCTGGTCTTACGTGGAATTTTATCAATCTCGTTCAGGAATTTGCTCTTGATCTCCTCAAACATGTCGTTCTTGTTGGACTGCGACTCTGTGCCGTTCCCCGAGAGGGTGTCAGCCATGGTCGTCATGACAGCGGGCGCCGGGGCGCTGGTCATGGTGCTGGTGCCCGTAGGCTCCGCCCCCACCATGGCCTCAGGCTTCTTTTTGAACAAGTTCCACTTCATCCTCAACGACTAGGCTACACACACTGTCCCTGAGCACACACACACACACACACACACACACACACACACACACACACACACACACACACGCACGCACGCACGCGCACACACACAGAAAGAGAGGTCTCAGTATTCACACAAAACCCATCACAACATCAGTGTTTTACTCATGGACACTTCAATCCCCAAACATGTTGGTGCATTAGAAACAAAGTTGACCTCTGCAGCACAGAGTGTCTATGGAACCCTCCCTGCAGTCCTCTGGGTGGTGAGCAGAACGTGCTGTGCCCCGCCAGGGCTACTGGAACACCCACAGACACCCTGGATTAGCTGAGTAATGGATTGCTGCTCACAAAGAAACAAAATGGAGGCTCTCCCTGATGACTAAGCATTGCGACCCAACTCCCTGCCTTTGTACTATGTTTGTACCAGAGTTCCAGAGTACCAGAGCAGAGTGGTGGGGCCGCCCCAGGGGAGAGGAACTACAGGCCTAATGACATCCCACCCTGTGGTGAGGACCAGGGTAATGCTGTACACACCCATCTGTGCACCCTTAATGTACTGTAACCCTCTTTAATTGACTTAACTCAGGAATGAGGATCATAATGGTATAAGGAGGCAGGGCATCCATGCTGTAATATTACATCAAGGTGAATCAAATGAAGCGTTGTTCCTGAGGACGTCTGCATCCTGAGAGATGCTGAACATTCCAAACGTCGTCAGGGAAACTAAACCTGAGGGTGTGAATAGAAACACAAACGCTGTTTATTGGAAACTTTGCCACATCTCAAACGTGTCGTTGTCCCCAAGGTGAGCGTGAAAGCAGACTATTTTCTAGTTATTACATTTGAATCCGCTGTCTCAGGGGCGGTGGCAAAGTCTAAGGTGATTATATTTCTCTTCTAATGCGACGATCCCCGGAAAATTGAAATGAGGCACTCCGTGGTTGAAAGTGGCATCTTTCTGCTGAATTCTAATAGGATTACCATGACTCCCGAAATCATTTACCATGACTCCCGAAACCATTTACCTTTATCATTTACCATGCCAAGGTGAGGGGGGAGGGAGATGAAGCATTGCTGTTTACAGTAGACCAGCTCGTCTGAGCTGACGTCAAACTCTCCCTCATCTTCTCAGGCTTGTCGTCATTGTCGTTCACATGTTTTCATATTTATAGAATAATGGCTTCTGAATCCCCACCAATCACAGGTCAGACGGAATATTCCAACTGTACCGAGGGATATGATCACACTGTGCATGTAGAAGGTCAGGTTAACCAGTTATAGGCCTGTCCAGAAACCAAATAACCCTAACCCTAACCCTAACCCTAGGCAGGGTGGGTGGGGGGGCAGGGTGGGTAGGCAGGGTGGGTGTGGGGGCAGGGTGGGTAGGCAGGGTGGGTGGTTATAAGTGCTGAACCACTGACTGTCCTCCCCACTCTCTGCTACAGCAGCAGGATAATGGAACCTTGACCAGCAGGGTTTCCTCCCTGGGTCTCCCTGAGTCTCCCTGGGTCTCCCTGGGTCTCCCTGGGTCTCCCTGAGTCTCCCTGGGTCTCCCTGGGTCTCCCTAGGTCTCCCTGGGTCTCCCTGAGTCTCCCTGGGTCTCCCTGGGTCTCCCTGGGTCTCCCTGGGTCTCCCTGAGTCTCCCTGAGTCTATCAGCACCTGCGTTTGGTTTCTATTCCTTTATTTCTTGATATTATTCATTGTTTCTTGATATTATTCATTGTCTTCTCCATGGACGTAAAGTGTCTTTGAGTACTGAGAAAAGCGCTATACCAAATAAATGTATCATTATGATAATAATAATAATAATAATAATAATAATTATTATTATTAGACCCTTTTATTATTAGACCCTCTGACACACACATTATTATTATAATCCCCTCCAATGTTTCTCCCAGGGCAGCTTAGACATGCCAGAGGTGTCCTGGTCCGGTCCATCCATACTGAGTACAGATCCATTACTGTCAGGATGGATGTGGTGGACGGTGGGAACAGGCCTGAGGAGTGAGTCACAATAGGGCGTCCTCAGCCCATCAGTCATGGAACAGATAGCGGCCGATCACTGCAGAAACGCTGCTGAACTCTCAGGGAACCATCTGATGCAGCCTGCAGAAGGAATGACTGCTGGATACAAATGAAGATGAACTGTTATGCAGGTGTGAAGCTACGGGGGTGGAGGAGAAGTGGTGTGTATGTGTATGGTGTGTGTGTGTGTGTATGTGTGTGTGTGTGTGTGTGTGTGTGTGTGTGTGTGTGTGTGTGTGTGTGTGTGTGTGTGTGTGTGTGTGTGTGTATGTGTGTGTGTGTGTGTGTGTGTGTGTGTGTGTGTGTGTGTATGTGTGTGTGTGTGTGTGTGTGTGTGTGTGTGTGTGTGTGTGTGTGCGTGCGTGCGTGTGTATGTGTATAGTGTGTGTGTGTGTGTGCGTGCTTGCGTGTGTGAGTCTGTGTGTGTGGGTGCGTGTGTGCGCGTGTGTGTGCGTGTGTGTGTGTGTGTGTGTGTGTGTGTGTGTGTGAATGAGTCTGTGTGTGCCTGCGTGTGTGCGTGTGTGTGTGTGTGTGTGTGTGTGTGTGTGTGTGTGTGTGTGTCAGAGGGTCTCCAAGGCAGCAAGCTATCCAGAGGTTTTTCATCTCCCTCTAAAAGGCCTGGGAGAGAATCTATCTGTCTCAGTTTGCCAGACAGGCGATTGCTAGGCACCATTTAGACGAGCAAGCCAGACAATTGGACAGAATTGGGCTACATGGACGACAATCACATGACTTAACCTCCATTGAGTCTTTGCAGGAGACAGATGTACCATGTACCGTACCAGGGTCTCGAACAACACACACACACACACAGACTGTTGTACCTGCACCATCACAACATAAAGAAATGTTTATGGAAATCAATTAGTTGTAACAAAATGTGGAGACAAAGACTATTCAGCAACATATGTGTTTCAGAGATTCTCATGAAGATCAGTTATGGATCGAAACCGATGAAGTGAAGCTAGTCTATCCTGTTCTGTGAGCCTAGCCTGTTCTGTGAGCCTAGCCTGTGTATCGTAAACACAATCATGGTGAAACCTCATCTCTGCTGACCTGGGGACCACAGATCGATACACTTTGCATTTCCAACATGTCTTTTACAAACCGACTAAAAGGCTCGTTTGACAAACCGCTGCATTCCGTCAGAGCGTGTGAGAAGCTGCTCAGAGTGAAGCAGGAACTAGTTGCTAAGCAAATTACAGTCGATTCAAGTAGAAACCTCCTCTCTAACATCCACCGTCCGCAGCCGAGATAGCCAATCAATCGCTTGGGATGGAATCAATGAAATGACTAATTGGCCTGAAGCCAGTTTCATGTCAGACTGAAGATTGGATTGCTACAGAGCTTGCTGCTTATACTAAGCACCCCACCCCCACCCCCCTTCCCCCCACACCACCCTCCCCTTCCCTCTGTATTGATACATAAATATTAACATTTGATTAATTAACATTAGCTGTGACCACTGTGTGTCCTGATACCAGAGAACCATCTCACCAACACAACTCAGACAAGCAGAACCCTGACCCATCAACTCAGACAAGCAGAACCCTGACCCATCAACTCAGACAAGCAGAACCCTGACCCATCAACTCAGACAAGCAGAACCCTGACCCATCAACTCAGACAAGCAGAACCACGACCCATCAACTCAGACAAGCAGAACCCTGACCCATCAACTCAGACAAGCAGAACCACGACCCATCAACTCAGACAAGCAGAACCACGACCCATCACTACTGATATCTCAAGACTTAAGAGTCTTCCCCATCATTCAAAACCGCTTCTCTTCCTGGACTCTCTTCCCTCAGAGCCACTGAGAGTTCTAAGTACTGAGCCGGGATCTGTTACCTGCTGGACCTGTTACCTGCTGGATCTGTTACCTGCTGGATCTGTTACCTGCTGAATCTGTTACCTGCTGGATCTGTTACCTGCTGGACCTGTTACCTGCTGAATCTGTTACCTGCTGGACCTGTTACCTGCTGGATCTGTTACCTGCTGGATCTGTTACCTGCTGGATCTGTTACCTGCTGGACCTGTTACCTGCTGGATCTGTTACCTGCTGGATCTGTTACCTGCTGGACCTGTTACCTGCTGGATCTGTTACCTGCTGCTGGAACTATTGCAGTCAGAGTGGTACAAGAAGAGAGGGAGGAGAGGAAGGCTGTTTCTGACTATAGAGGGATGAGGCTGTTTCTGACTATTGAGGGATGAGGCTGTTTCTGACTATAGAGGGATGAGGCTGTTTCTGACTATAGAGGAATGAGGCTGTTTCTGACTATAGAGGGATGAGGCTGTTTCTGACTATAGAGGGATGAGGCTGTTTCTGACTATAGAGGGATGAGGCTGTTTCTCACATAGAGGGATGAGGCTGTTTCTGACTATAGAGGGATGAGGCTGTTTCTCACATAGAGGGATGAGGCTGTTTCTCACATAGAGGGATGAGGCTGTTTCTGACTATGTGAAGCAGTGGTCTGTTTATCTCGGTGCTGTTGGCATCAAGCCCTTATCGGTTCTGAGAGTTCTGCAGTTCAGCACTGGGCAGTGCCAATTAATTAGTCACAAACCAAAACACCCACAAAATACATTGAAATCTAAACAACCATCAGCTGCTAACCGAACTAATGATACTTAATCTCTCTCAGTTTGATGATAATCAGGGGGGTTTTCATATGAAAGTTCCTCTAAAGAGAGAGAGTGGTAATTTATCCTGCTGGTTATCCTCACCAGTACCTGGGTCAGAACTAGACAGTGGTAGAAACACTTACCAATCAAATGTGATGTTCCCCTGAGAGATCCATCCAATAGCGAGGCTCGTAGGACTAACGTTTCACTGCTCTGGTAACATCCCTGATCTCCCCCATAAGCACAGACTGCAGTCTCCCCTCACTTCCTCCACTGCAGCAGTGCTCTCTCTCTCTCTCTCTCTCTCCCTCTCCCTCTCTCTCTCTCTCTCTCTCTCTCTCTCTCTCTCTCTCTATCCCTCTCTCCTATACACACCGCTCCTCCCCTTCCCACACTCAATCACACACCTCCCTCTCTCAGTTCCCTCCTCCCTCCCTCTCTGTCTCTACACACAGCCTCGCTCCATTTCTCTCTCTCTCTCTCCCCTCATTTGCGATGCTGCTCACACTCTGCTGAATGCAGTATGCTACGCTTCGGTCTGGCATTGGAGGGCAATCTTAAAGGATCAATATGCAAACCACTGTTTCCCTGGGGTTACCAGGGTTACCAGGGTTACCAGGGTTAGCAGGGTTAAGAGGGGAGGGGGTTAGCAGGGGTGGGGGTCAGCAAAGGTGGGGTTTAGCAGGGGTGGGGTTTAGCAGGGGTGGGGTTTAGCAGGGGTGGGGTTAGCAGGGGTGGGGTTTAGCAGGGGTGGGGTTTAGCAGGGATAGGGTTTAGCAGGGGTGGGGGTCAGCAAAGGTGGGGTTTAGCAGGGGTGGGGTTAGCAGGGGTGGGGTTTAGCAAGGGTGGAGGTTAGAAGGGGTGGGGGTTAGCAGGGGTGGGGGTTAGAGCATGTCAAGGTACACCTGAATGTTACAGTATGTCAGGGTACACCTGAATGTTACAGTATGTCAGGGTACACCTGAATGTTACAGTATGTCAAGGTACACCTGAATGTTACAGTATGTCATGGTACACCTGAATGTTACAGTATGTCAGGGTACACCTGAATGGGACTATCGTTGTTTTGCCAATCGACCTTATTTCCGAGGATTCAACATATTACGTATAGATATGTTCAATCAGGACTCACAACGTTTTCAGGTGTGATTGAAGATGATGCAGCACGCAAGTCACACACAGAGCAGGTGAGTCTCGACCACAGAGAAGGCTCTCTAGGCTGGATGGTGACAGTGTTTGTCATGTTATTAGGAGAGCCTACAATCCCTCCTTGGCACGAAACAAACATCTTCAGAATGTTTGAAACTTAATGGCGCTTTAGGGATTAGCCCACCATGTTTACATAGTCTCCCTCTCGACGCTGGGAGACATCTTACTCAACATGAATGCCTCAATTCTCATCGCTGTAGGCATAAAGAAGAATATCCTAAAAATATGGGAACTTTGAACTAGGGATGCCCCGATACCGATTCTGAGGACTGAGATTTGATCGGCCAATACTCAAAGTTCAGTCCTCGTGTTGGAAAATCTCTCTCCTACCGTAGGGGAGAGGCAGTTTGAGGGGGAGGGAGTCAGAGGGAGTCTGAGGCCGTGTAAAGATGTTGGGCTAATCCCTGTGAGGGGTTGCTCATCCAAAGCAATAAATTCAATTCGTTTCTTTGTTATTTTCCGTGCTTTGATGCTGTCCTGGGGCAGTTTCTCACGTTTCTGAAGTCAGTCCGCCAACATTTGCTGCTGAGGCACTTTCTGCTTCTTCTGAGCGCCCGCCTGGGTGAACTCGCCGTATTCTTTAGAATGATGCTACTTCAAGTGCTCTGTTAAGTTTCCACTATTGAAATGTGAAACGCTACCGCCTCCCCCCAAACAAACACTCGCCTTGCAACAAGCAGTTTTCCTAGTGTGTGACTGGAGTTTTCCTGGTGTGTGTCTGGAGTTTTCCTGGTGTGTGTCTGGAGTTTTCCTGGTGTGTGTCTGGAGTGTGATTCCAGAGACGTGGAGACTCCCGTGTCACCTCAGCTGTGCCGCCATCTGACAGGTTTTTACTCCTGTTTGCTTTATGGTGGTGAACGGCATTCCCAATCTCCGATTCCCAACCCCGGCACACATTTCAGGGGAGTCTGGTGGAGGTAGAAACTGGAGGACAGGCATCAAACCATTCCTCATTCTGTTCCATGCATTACAACGAGCCCGTCCTCCGGTTTCTACCTCCACCAGCCTCCCCTGCTCCATTTCAGTAACAGTGAATATATAACGAGAGAAAACATGTACATGAATGATGTCCCCTCCATCTTCCTGCCCTCCCCACCACCTTCCTGCCCTCCCCACCACCCCACGTTCAGCTGCATCCTCTGCCTCTCTGATGGAGGAATCTTAAAGCTCTCCTCCAGCAGTCTCTTCCCAGTCTCCTCGGGGGAATACCTCCATGTGTTTCTCTGCTGCTAACAGCTGGTGAGAGACAGAGCAGCTAGGAGAGAAGAGGAGAGGAGAGGAGGGAGGAGGGGAGGGGGAGGGAGGAGGGGAGGGGGAGGGAGGAGGGGAGGGGGAGGGGAGGGAGGAGGGGAGGGGGAGAGAGGGAGGAGGAGGGGAGGAAGAGGTTAGGGAGGGGGAGGGGAAGGAGGAGGGGAGGAGGGGAAGGGAGGAGGGGGTGGGAGGGGGGGGGGGAAACTCTCTGCTATTTGGCTCCACTGTGTTATGATCTCATTCCACCAGAGGGGGGCAGTAAAGGACATCTCACGGTGCTGGGAAGCCATGGGCTTGCCCTGGCTGTCCTTCGTTCATAGACCGGAGACAGGACTGGACTAGTTCCCAGTTTGTACAGTTTGATGAAAATGTTTGACAACTTCCAAACCGATGTCCCTCATATCACATCAGTTGAACCAATGGATTCCCCCTTTCCTTCTGTCTAATCAAGACCTCCCAGAGTCTCCCAGAGTCTCCCAGAGTCTCCCAGAGTCTGCATCCACACACACCAGGCGACTGCAGTGACTTCTGGAACATTATTGTTATGTTTCTGTTGACTGAGGACAAACACAACACTGCATGTCACTCCAGATCATGTGACGGGGGTTTCTGGCCAGTGAAAGTGACCCTCTGTTGTTGTGTAGAGATGCAGTGTTTCAGCTGGCAGTGACCTCTGTGAGAGTGTGAATTACCCTGACAATAACACACACACTTCCTTCCCCATGTCTGACCTACATACACAGGGTTGTGACACACATAACACCACTGTGCTGCTGGAACCAATCAAATTAATACTGTAATTGACTGAACTGAACGTGTGGCAGTGGAGGCTGGTGGAGGTAGAAATCTGAGGACGGGCCCATTGTAATGCATGGAATGGAATGAGGAACGGTGTCATTATAACACATCATAATAACGTGTTTGATTCCATTCCTCATTCCATTCCATGCATTACAATGGGCCCGTCCTCTGATTTCTACCTCCACCAGCCTCCCCTGCTGTGCAGGTGGAACATCTGTTCATTTGTACGGTCCATACTGCTCAGGGGGACCAGCCTGTCAGCTTGTGTTCAATACGATCGTAGCCAAGAACACACTTCAGTTCAACATACCCCAAGACATGTTGACTGGCTGGCTGGCTGGTTGGCTGGTTGGCTGGCTGGCTGGCTGACTGACTGGCTGACTGGCTGGTTGACTGACTGGCTGGCTGGCTGGTTGACTGACTGGCTGACTGGCTGGTTGACTGACTGGCTGACTGGCTGGTTGACTGACTGGCTGGCTGGCTGGCTGGCTGGCTGACTGACTGGTTGGCTGGCTGGTTGGCTGGCTGGCTGGCTGGCTGGCTGACTGACTGGCTGACTGGCTGGTTGGCTGGCTGGCTGGCTGGCTGGTTGGTCTCTGTTTTACATATTGTACATATCGACTTCTTTTGTCGTTATTTGGCATGGCCTTCTAAATTCTGCTTAATCCGTAGCCTTGAATATTAACATTGAGAATCCATGCTAACCCAAGCTACATGCTAACGTCTTGTCTGCTGTGGCCAATGGGATGACAGATGGTGTCACTAACGGACCAACAGACAGCATCTAAGGTAGGTGGAAGAGGACAAAATGA
>NC_139658.1:25915449-25927949 GCF_951799395.1 Argentina silus | reverse complement strand
TTTCCTTTGGTTGCTTTTATGTTTATTTTATTTTTATTTACAGTATTCAGCACTTCTGAGTTTGAAAAGTATGGAAAAAAGAATGACATGGAAAAATCTGATGCAGTACAATAAAAATGTTTGTTTCTGAGTATTTCTGATTTTGGGTGAAATTCTTTCTTGGTTCTTTGGTGAAGAAAGAATGCAGTAGAAAAGCTGAACATCGTGAATGTGTGATTAGTCTAGTCTAGGTCTTACTGTAGGTCACCATGTCAACCACAGTTCATGGGTGTGGAAGAACCTGAACACAAGAAGAAAATGAATAAAGAAAACCTTCTTAGAAAATGTTTGTTTTTTTGGGGGGTTTTTACCGTATTTCAACAGGGCGTCTCTGCAGTGTAAACCGTGCAGGTGCAGAGTGCAGCAGGGTGTGTTATCTCTAGTAAAATCATCTTTGGAGAAAAGAATATGCTTCATGCTGTGATTTGCTTGCTTGCCTGTTTTGGCACATACTATAACTAAGTATCAGCAGATGGCTCAGACCTACAGCACAAATGAAGGCTGAACCGGTTCATATTGATGGCTGTATTTTGTATGTTGTTGTCTATTGTGTAATGATTGATTGAGAGAATATATTAATTTGACTACAAGTTGTGTTGTTTGATGGAAATATTTGCTTTTGTTGCATGTTTTTAATGTTTTGTGAGTGTTAGAGCATTTTGCAAACAAAATGAGTTATTTTGGCCAGTCAGCTTCTGTTTCAGCCTGTTAATGGTTTTGAAAATGTGACGTCAGAGTGGACAAATGTGTTTAAGCAAATGAGAAAAACTGTAATGTGTGTTTGTGTTGAGGTGTGTGTAGAGGGCAGTGTCTCGTCAGTGTGATGTGGGCCATGTTTCATTCCCTCCCAGTGACTGCAAAGAGAAAAGACTGCATCCTCTCTCTCTCTCTCTCTCTCCTGCAGGCAGGCAGGCAGGCAGGCAGGCAGGACAGGCAGCACTGCAATGCAGGGGTTTAACGTAGAAATATGAAGCTAGAGAGAACACAGACAGCTGCTTACTCTCTCTTCCTTCATCTCTCTCTCCTTCTCTCTCTCTCTCACACACTCACACACACACACACACACACACACACACACACACACACACACACACACATACACATACACATACACATACACATACACACACACACGCACACGCACACGCACACGCACACGCACACACACACGCACACACACAGATTTACAAAACAAAGGCAGGCCTGCCCTGTAGGTGATTCATCAGCCGGGATGCTGTCCTGTTGTATTGGAGCAGTAAAGCCAGTGATTGTGTGTAAGTTCTAGAATAGCCGTGCTCCGCAGGGGATGCTAGCACAACAGAGGGGAACCGGAGCTCATGCATAAATGAGGCTCATTTTCAAAATGAAATTCCTGGCTAGCGAACGCTCTCAGCCGAGCCTTATTTGTAGTAAAGAATAAAGGCAAAGACAACTGAAAGTCAAAGCCGTGATTGTCGCTCCCGCCTCTCCTCAACCTCTCCTCAACCTCTCCTCAACCTCAACCTCTCCTCTCCTCAACCTCAACCTCTCCTCAACCTCAACCTCAACCTCAACCTCTCCTCAACCTCTCCTCTCCTCTCCTCAACCTCTCTTCAACCTCTCCTCAACCTCTCCTCTCCTCAACCTCTCCCCAACCTCAACCTCTCCTCTCCTCAACCTCAACCTCTCCTCAACCTCAACCTCTCCTCAACCTCTCCTCTCCTCTCCTCAACCTCTCTTCAACCTCTCCTCAACCTCTCCTCTCCTCAACCTCTCCCCAACCTCAACCTCTCCTCTCCTCAACCTCTCCTCTCCTCTCCTCAACCTCTCTTCAACCTCTCCTCAACCTCTCCTCTCCTCAACCTCTCCCCAACCTCAACCTCTCCTCTCCTCTCCTCAACCTCAACCTCTCCTCAACCTCAACCTCTCCTCAACCTCTCCTCTCCTCAACCTCTCCTCTCCTCTCCTCAACCTCTCTTCAACCTCTCCTCAACCTCTCCTCTCCTCAACCTCTTCCCAACCTCAACCTCTCCTCTCCTCAACCTCAACCTCTCCTCAACCTCAACCTCTCCTCAACCTCTCCTCTCCTCAACCTCTCTTCAACCTCTCCTCTCCTCAACCTCTCCTCAACCTCTCCTCAACCTCAACCTCTCCTCAACCTCAACCTCAACCTCAACCTCTCCTCAACCTCTCCTCTCCTCAACCTCTCTTCAACCTCTCCTCAACCTCTCCTCTCCTCAACCTCTCCCCAACCTCAACCTCTCCTCTCCTCAACCTCAACCTCTCCTCAACCTCAACCTCTCCTCAACCTCTCCTCTCCTCTCCTCAACCTCTCTTCAACCTCTCCTCAACCTCTCCTCTCCTCAACCTCTCCCCAACCTCAACCTCTCCTCTCCTCAACCTCTCCCCAACCTCAACCTCTCCTCTCCTCAACCTCTCCTCTCCTCTCCTCAACCTCTCTTCAACCTCTCCTCAACCTCTCCTCTCCTCAACCTCTCCCCAACCTCAACCTCTCCTCTCCTCAACCTCAACCTCTCCTCAACCTCAACCTCTCCTCAACCTCTCCTCTCCTCAACCTCTCTTCAACCTCTCCTCTCCTCAACCTCTCTTCAACCTCTCCTCTCCTCAACCTCTCCTCAACCTCAACCTCAACCTCAACCTCTCCTCAACCTCTCCTCTCCTCAACCTCTCCTCTCCTCTCCTCAACCTCTCCCCAACCTCAACCTCTCCTCTCCTCAACCTCAACCTCTCCTCAACCTCTCCCCAACCTCAACCTCTCCTCTCCTCAATGTCTTCATGTAGCAGGACACTGACCAGCAGTACAGACACACTGACAGGAGGGAGACGGCCGTATGGTGCTGGTTCTGCTCAAACTGGGTACAGACACACTGACAGGAGGGAGACGGCCGTATGGTGCTGGTTCTGCTCAACCTGGGTATAACGGATCAATGTTATGGTTCTTAACATTAACAACCTGTTGACACTCTGAGAACCTGGAAGGGCTAGGGTTAGGTAAGGGCTCTTCTGTCCCTGTGGGAGAACCTGGAAGGGCTAGGGTTAGGTAAGGGCTCTTCTGTCCCTGTGGGAGAACCTCTGAAAGAAAGGGTCCATCATGGAACCCAAAAGGCTGGTGGAGGTAGAACACCAGGGGAGGCTGGTGAAGGTAGAACACCAGGGGAGGCTGGTGAAGGTAGAACACCAGGGGAGGCTGGTGGAGGTAGAACACTAGGGGAGGCTGGTGAAGGTAGAACACCAGGGGAGGCTGGTGGAGGTAGAACACTAGGGGAGGCTGGTGAAGGTAGAACACCAGGGGAGGCTGGTGGAGGTAGAACACTAGGGGAGGCTGGTGAAGGTAGAACACCAGGGGAGGCTGGTGGAGGTAGAACACTAGGGGAGGCTGGTGGAGGTAGAACACCAGGGGAGGCTGGTGGAGGTAGAACACCAGGGGAGGCTGGTGGGACAGGTGTGGTATCAATACTGGTATCAATATTCTCTGGCTTTCAAACCTTATAAATAATCATTTTGAACATTTACATTTATGGCATTTAGTAGACGCCTTTATCCAATATATTTTTAAATATATTTTATTAGCAGGAGAGAACTTGTACGGAGGGGTAACAGGGGAGAAGAGGTGTTGGGGTTAGGCTTAGTATAGGGGGGGTAGTGAGGGTGAACCGGTCTTTAGGAGGGACTGTTAAGATCCTGACCGTTGTGGGAAGCTCATTCCACCAGCGGGGCGCCAGGACAGTGAAAAGCCGTGACCGAGTAGCGCGGTCGCTGCATCCAGGTAGAGGAGGGCAGCCGAGGTGGACGAGCGGAGTGATCTTGCAGGGCTTTGGGGGCTAACAAGATCAGAGATTCCTACAAGGAGACTGGTACTTCAGTTACAAGTCATTAAGCTGACATCAACATACTTTTAGACTTGTTTTTACTGAGGGTGCTTTTAGTGTTTCAGACACTCAGCTCTTGCAGCTCATCCTTGTATATTACATGAACATGCATTATTCACCACGCATTACTCTGCAGCCTCACTGTTCTCTGTTTCAATTCCCATGGCCGTCCATGTTATATCTTGTTGTATTTTTATTTATTTATGATTTAATTTAATTTAAATTATTTTCTATAAATCTATAACTATAAACGTATAGATAGATGAATACCTCACGCTGGCCTGTACGTGTTATACTGAAGTGTGTCTAGGAAACCACCATCCTTCCTCTTGGTTCTGTAGACCTAGAAAGCAGCTTGATACTACTCTACTACTCTACTACTCTACTACTCTACTACTCTACTACTCTACTACTCTACTACTCTACTACTCTACTACTCTACTACTCTACTACTCTACTACTCTACTACTACTACTACTCTACTACTCTACTACTCTACTACTCTACTACTCTACTACTCTACTACTCTACTACTCTACTACTCTAGTACTCTACTACTCTACTACTCTACTACTCTACTACTCTACTACTCTACTACTCTTAACTTTTGGAAACTGCAGTTATTTTCTGTTAAGTGCATTGTACTGCATAAAAAGTTAAGAGTAGATTTGTCGAGCTGCTTTATAGGTATCTGTATCTAAGAGGAAGGATTTGATATTTATACCTACAATATAAAACAGCTTGACAATTATACTGTTAACTTTTGGAAACTGCACCATTTAGTAATTATAGCCTTCTTCATTAAAAGTAGTGTCTCTAACTGTAATTAAATATATTGACCTGAGAGCTTTATTATAATTAACTGAGAGATCAATTGTAAAATAAGAGGAGTCATTAAAAGCTACATTGCAGACTGACCTCAGAAGCATTCAACCACTGGGAAGACTGAGATGATGAGAATTAAAACATTCACTCATGATTAAAATGGGAATCCTTCTGGCGATATCCTGACGACTCTGATCGCTATATAACTACAGTATGTTCAAATACATCTACAGTATGTTCAAATACATCTACAGTATATTCAAATACTTCTACAGTATGTTCAAATACAACAACAGTATGTTCAAATACAACTACAGTATATTCAAATACAACTACAGTATATTCAAATACAACTACAGTATATTCAAATACAACTACAGTATATTCAAACTCCCGTTCCACAGGTAAGAACAGGTAGGTGACATACATGTAGAGGAAGGAATAGAGGCGTCCTTATTTGCTGTGGAAAATATCACACTTTTTGTCAACAGGCAAATGTGTCAAGAATGAAAGAGGAATGGATTTTTAGCAATATAGGAATATCCAAACTGAAAACTGTGAACAATGAAGAAGACAAACACGTCTTTCAGCAGAAGTAAACAGTGTGGAATCTGCTTCACCCTCCTCTATTCAACGTGTCTCTTTCCATGCTGCTCAGCTGTAAATCTCCCGCGGCAACGATATGAATGCTTCTCCTTTTGTAATCGGACATGCCGCCAGTGGGAAGGATATGAAACGGCAGGGTGAGATCGATTTGAAAAGGCAAGGATGACACTGTGAGTGACACATTCATCACATGATCAGAACCATCAGAAGACACAAGCGGCCGCTGGGTTCTGCTGGGTTCTGCTGGGTTCTGCTGGGTTCTGCTGTTGCAGTCTTTACGGGCCGCTGGGAAGCGGTAAACAAAGCCAGCAGGAACCTCACTGATGTAAACAACACTGAGTTAGATTATCCTGAGTTAGATTATCCTGAGTTAGATTATCCTGTTTTCCAGGTAATTTCACAAAGTATGAAAATATATGCTATCTAAAAAGACACAGCCTGCGACGTACAGAACAGCCTGACTGTGACCGCTCTTCTGTGCCGTGTCAGACTTGTCCTTGCAGACTTATCCTCTCTCTCTCTCTCTCTCTCTCTCTCTCTCTCCTCTCACTCTTTCTCTCTCTCTCTCTCTCTCTCTCTCTCTCCTCTCACTCTTTCCTCTCTCTCTCTCTCTCTCTCTCTCTCCTCTCTCTCTCTCTCTCTCTCTCTCTCTCCTCTCACTCTTTCCTCTCTCTCTCTCTCTCTCTTTCCTCTCTCTCTCTCTCTCTCTCTCTCTCTCTTTCCTCTCTCTCTCTCTCTCTCTCCCTCTCTCTCTCTCTCTCTCTCTCTCTCTCCCTCTCCCCTGTATCTCCCCTCTCTCCCCTGTATCTCCCCTCTCTCTCCTGTATCTCCCCTCTCTCTCTTCTGCACCATATCAGCAGTCTTTAGGGGAGGCTGTTGGAGGGAGACATTCCTCAGTAGACTACTTCATGTCCATTTCTATGGATGGACTATTTCATTGCCAAGCTGACAGAGACACACAGTAACACCTATTGAGGAAACATCAATCGGTTGGAGCTGAAAGTCCCATGTCAGATGAAAGTCCCATGTCAGATGAAAGTCCCATGTCAAATGAAAGTCCCATGTCAGATGAAAGTCCCATGTCAGATGAAAGCGTTTACCTCCATGGGAGAAAGCCATATGAGGATGCGATGTGTTGGTGGGGTCGGAGTTGGAAGTGGTTATTATGAGGGTGTGTCTTCAGAGGATAAGAGTCTCAAAGTCCCACCATCTCATTAATCCTCTCTCTCTCTCTCTCTCTCTCTCTCGATCTCTCCTGTCTCTGTCCCGACTCTCTCTCCTCTCTCACCCCTCTCTCTCTCTCTCTCTCTCTCTCTCTCTCTCTCTCTCTCTCCCTCCTCTCTCTCCTCTCTCACCCCTCTCTCTCCCCTCTCTCCCTCCTCCCTCTCTCTTCCTCCTCTCTCTCCCCTCTCTCTCCCATCTCTCTCCTGTCTCTCTCCCCTCTCTCTCCCATCTCTCTCCTGTCTCTCTCTCCTCTCTCTCTCCTCTCTCACCCCTCTCTCTCCCCTCTCTCCCTCCTCCCTCTCTCTCTCTCCTGTCTCTCTCATCTCTCTCCTGTCTCTCTCCCCTCTCTCTCCTCTCTCTCTCTCCTGTCTCTCTCATCTCTCTCCCATCTCTCCCCTCTCTCTCCTCCCTCTCTCTCCCTCCTCTCTCTCATCTCTCTCCCCTCTCTCTCCCATCTCTCTCTCCTCCCTCTCTCTCCCTCCTCTCTCTCATCTCTCTCCCCTCTCTCTCGCATCTCTCTCTCCTCCCTCTCTCTCCCTCCTCTCTCTCATCTCTCTCCTGTCTCTCTCCCATCTCTCTCTCATCTCTCTCCTCTCTCTCTCATCTCTCTCCTGCCTCTCTCATCTCTCTCCCATCTCTCTCCTGTCTCTCTCTCCCATCTCTCTCCCGTCTCTCTCCTGTCTCTCTCCCATCTCTCTCCCGTCTCTCTCCCATCTCTCTCCTGTCTCTCTCTCCTGTCTCTCTCATCTCTCTCCTGTCTCTCCCCTCTCTCTCTCCCGTCTCTCTCCTGTCTCTCTCTCCCATCTCTCTCCTGTCTCTCTCTCATCTCTCTCCTGTCTCTCTCATCTCTCTCCCATCTCTCTCCTGTCTCTCTCTCCCATCTCTCTCCCGTCTCTCTCCCGTCTCTCTCCTGTCTCTCTCCCGTCTCTCTCCTCCTCTGCAGTGTCTTTCACACCTCCTAATGTTACTCAAATGAGGCCAGTCAGACGTTTGGACTCTTTCTTACCCTCTGTCTTACTCCTGCCTTACTCTTTCTCCTTCTCTCCATCTCTCTCTCGCTCTCCTTCTCTCTCTCTCTTTCTCTCTCTCTCTCTCTCTCACACTCACACACATACACACACACACACACACACACACACACACACTCATTATTTTTGCTCATCCTGCTAGTACCTAAAATAGCTTGACCGACTAGAGCTGGTTGTTGAGGCAGTCAGAGCTGGGCTGAGGGGGAGAGAGAGAGAGAGAGAGAGAGAGGAATTCATCACCCTAAACAGCAGCGGGTTGCCCCACTCTACGGATCTGGGCCAACTTGACGGAGGAGAGAGAGAGAGAGCGACCAACGGGGACCTGGGTTCTGTGACTAATGAACTGATCTCTGTGTCCCCACTTCTCTGCTTTTCACTCTCGTCTCTCTGAATGATTTCAGTGAAGAAATCCAATATATATATTTTACTTTCTGGAGTCAGAGTTACTGTTGAGCCAGTATTATACGTTCTGTGGAATATCCTCATGATTCAAGCCAGGGAGTCTGTGGTGGGCAGTAGTCACATGACCACGACTAGATCCATCATGCTTAAGAACTTACATCAACCAAAAACTGTCATCATCTTCTAGATTTTAGAACCCCAGACGTCAATAGAACAGACATCTTCCATTTCATGTTCTAGAACCCCAGACATCAATACAACAGACATCTTCTATATTAAGTTCTAGAACCCCGGACGTCAATACAACAGACATCTTCTATTTTCCGCTCCAGCGGATCCACCGGGCTCACCAGGGTTTCCTGCAAGGTCGGACAGGGGAAGACAAATTGGCTTCATTAAGAAAGACTGATTCTCAGCATTTCCGCACAAATCAGCAGAGTACTACATTCTCACTGTCTCCCAGCTGCTGCCGCTCGGCAGAGAGTCAGCAGCAGCCGTTCATAGAAGATGTTTACTGCGCGTTCATTCTGAGTGATTTGCAGAGAGGTTTTTTGATATTCACAGAGCTTTGCAATGCGTTCCAGTAATGATGCAGAAGTGTGGATGACCAGCCAGTAGGGGGAGCTAAAGCTGTACGATACTGTCCTTTTTTTCCAAAGAGGGTAAATGTCACGTGATGTCGCTTTCCATCGCCTATTGTCCTTTACTGTGATTGCTGCAGGAATTTCTAAGAAATGCAATCATGCCGTCGCACCATTGATCAAGCCTTAATGAGATCAGCTGTATCAGAGCGCAGAGGGGAAACCCACACCTATCAATGGAGGCTGAACAGCAAGGGAGACAGGAGACAACCCTCCTATCCTGCACTGCTGCTTCAGCTCCTTGGCTTTTATCTCTGCTATCATATAATATATCGGCAAATGTTTGTCTCCAACAATTGTTAAGAGCACATTCTCAGCGATAATAACTGCCACATGCTGTGATTGTTCAGGCTCTATCTGGCCCGAGTCAAACGTATTAATTTGGCCCTGAAGCACTCTACTCTGAATTGATCTCTTGAATGTATTGATCCAGCTCTGCTGGTACTGCAGGGGTTGGTTTACCCTCACCACGACTGGGATCACTCTGCAGGATCACCTTCTGCCTGGGATGAGGGGGGAATTCTCCAACCGACAAACAACCGTTATTGACACAGGAGAGCATTTCAACTGAGTTGAGATCATTTGAATTGATTGAGATCATTCAAAAGTCCATAAATTCAGATCTGTGTTGGATCAGAAACATGGATCAGAGTCATCAACTGACAGCAAGTTCGGTAGTCAGGAATTACACTTAGACTTCCAATACATTTAAATCCGAACAGAAACACATTGAAAAACAATTCAACGAAATGAATATTTGCATAGTGACTGTTGCCAACTAGACAATGCACACTGTACAACTGTGGTGTTACTGTAACTGTCACAATGTGATGGCGATGGTTCTGGGACGGCAGCCCAAACTCCAGAGTCTCAGTGGACTCCCAGAGGGCAAGAGCTGTGACAATACATCTCCTCTCCTCTCCTCTCCTCTCCTCTCCTCTGAAAAATTCTGGCCTTGAAAAGAGCACTAATATTTCAGACAGACCCCCTAGCACCACCACAAGCACCCATGTTTGCGCTTAGACTGGTTTTTACACTGTTAAAATATAGCCCTGAATGTTTACCTCAGGAAATCATACAGGTTTCAAACTGTGGAATCACTGTCTAATCCAATCAGAACTGCAATCACTGTCCATACATCCGATGGGTCATTCCCTCTACCGGGCAGAACCCCATGTCCACTTGTAATAACTGTAACTATCAAGTGTTATACAGTACATGTCATTGTGTGTCTAACATCTTGCATGAGTGATATAGCATTTAGTTTAGACTTCTAATGCAATGCAATCTGACAGGGCACCCTAGTGAGACTGAACACAAACCATATCACCTTCCTCCAACAGATATTGGCAAACACACACATACCATGATGTTGTCTTCTACAGCTGTGGGGCAGATTTATATAGACACACACATACCATGATGTTGTCTTCTACAGCTGTGGGGCAGATTTATATAGACACACACAAAGTCACCTGGCTAACAGCTAACAGCTAACAGGGCAAGAGAACCCAGCTGCTACAAGACATGATTAAAGGGCACAACACAATTTCATTTAATGAGCCACCGAACATCGACTCTTCTGCTCTGAACACAGCTCTTCTGCTCTGAACACAGCTCTTCTGCAGAGAGGCAGCTGCAGCTCAGAGGCTAAATGTCAAGGCCTTTCATATCTGCTGCAAACACACTCCACCAAGTCCTGCTGTAATAGAGCAATAACACCCAACACTTCTATTCCAGGGCCTCCGCTGACCAGAGGAGGAAACAGTGGTTGTCCTTTTCCTCTTGGATTACTGTAGAATCAATAAGGAACCAAACTCCAGGCCTTTCCCTCTTTAACCCCTCGCTGAATAACACCTCATTTCAGTGGTGTATGAATAGGAGTGATGTCATCATCGAACCGTTGTTTGTACCTCCAGCCCACAGTACCAGGTGGTGGAGGTAGAACACCAGGGGAGGCTGGTGGAGGTAGAACATCAAAAGACAGGCTGATTGTAATGGAATGGAATGAGGAGTGGTCCACCAGCCTCCAACAGCCTCCACCAGCCTCCACCAGCCTCCACCAGCCTCCACCAGCCTCCACTGTACAGTACTGTACGTATCTGAGTATCCTCCTTCTTCATGGGGCAACCTCAGCATTGTTCCCAAGGTGGCTTTATGTGTGTGTGTGTGTGTGTGTGTGTGTGTGTGTGTGTGTGTGTGTGTGTGTGTGTGTGTGTGTGTGTGTGTGTGTGCTGCGGCTGCACCTCCTCTGAATCACCTTTGCTGTGCCAGAAGGAGAACCTCTAAGCATCTACGTAGAACAGGAGGGTCCCAGCAATGTACACACAGTGTCCCTGAGGACCCACCATCACATGATACACACAGTGTCCCTGAGGACCCACCATCACATGATACACACAGTGTCCCTGAGGACCCACCATCACATGATACACACAGTGTCCCTGAGGACCCACCATCACATGATACACACAGTGTCCCTGAGGACCCACCATCACATGATACACACAGTGTCCCTGAGGACCCACCATCACATGACAGCCCATCAACCGGAGACGCAGCCAAACAACTCCAGAGAAACACCCACGTTTCACCTTGGCCGTTGTCCTACTGTCATCACCATTCCAGACATACAGTTTGGGTTTTTTAACCGAAGACTCGTGAAATGCGAAATGTAATTTGTAAAAAGGAGTCTGGAGCCCCTCAGTAGGATGGTGCTGTGTGAGTCATCCCAGCAGCTGCATCCTGGCTAGGATCACCTTCTCTAGGTAAGCGGTGCCCTTCAGGGGCCTCTGCGGAACACAGAAATCAGGACATGAAAAGAAACATGTCCGAGCTTCAGCGTTGTCAGCAGCACGTGAGCTTACATAGGTTAGGGAAAGTACAAGCGAGACAAAGTGGTTGTGACATTGGTATAAATTCTCACTTCGACCGATAAGAACATGACTTTTAATCCATTACAGTATTCCAGCTATTAGATGGGCCCCTCCATTCCATTACGCCAGCTATTAGATGGGCCCCTCTATTCCATTACTCCAGCTATTAGATGGGCCCCTCCATTACAGTATTCCAGCTATTAGATCGGCCCCTCCATTACAGTATTCCAGCTATTAGATGGGCCCCTCCAGAACTGATCTTTCATGCACTTCCTCAGAGCGTCTCTGCATCAGAACTGGGCTGTTCTACTGGGCCGTTCTACTGGGCCGTTCTACTGTTCTACTGGGCCGTTCTACTGTTCTACTGGGCTGTTCTACTGTTCTACTGGGCTGTTCTACTGTTCTATTGGGCTGTTCCTCTCACCATGTTACCTCAAAGATGTCATAATCCAAATCAATCAAGCTACACTCATCTACCACCATCTGCTTTCTTCTGCTTCCAGTCTGACGGTAGCAATCAAATGGACCGTCTGATTTCCACTTGATATCAATTCATCAGCGTCTATCGTCTCCTTTCAGATGTATCATTCAAGGTAATATTTTACGTACCGGAAAATTGAAAACGCATTTGAAAACCATTTGACCCAGCAGTGCTGATCAGTTTGGCTGTAGTGGAGCTGGGAGAGATGGTGTGTCTGGCCCGTCTGATCCAGCGGGTGTAAACTATGGTGTACGTATGTCGTTCAATGTTGTCTAACGTCACAACAGCCCCTTCTCAAGTTCTGCCCTCCTCTCACAGTTGCTACTATTATGTAATGTGATACTGCAGCAGGACTGTATGCGCTGCGCACCAGGACTCTGAGAAAGTTCCTCTGACAGCCTTCTCCTTCTCCCCGCAGGCTCTCTCTGCATTCAAACCCCAGGAAACTGCAACTCCATATCATTGTCTGCTATAATTACCCTGAGCCATTTGTTCTCCCTTTTCCTCTT
>NC_139658.1:25885449-25912949 GCF_951799395.1 Argentina silus | reverse complement strand
CTACGTCTGTGTTCATATTCAGACCAGGAGAGCAGGCGGTACCATCTTTAACCTCCTCTGTCTCTGAGACTCAGAGCCTGAGCACTAATTAAATTGACTTAATGAAGTCCAATTTTGCCATCTGGAATCAATGGAGTCCATTAGTTGGTTCCTGGCCGGGCCTGGCCGGGTTCTGGAGCTGTACTGATAAAAACATCTAGCCAACAGAGAGGAGCAGATCACAGTGACTCTGTGTAGGAGGTAGAAGGCTGCTGTTGAGAGGCTAGGGTTAGGGTTAGGGTTGGGTTAGGGCTAGGGCTAGGGTTAGGGTTAGGTAGGTAGGGTAGGGTTAGGGTTAGGGTTAGGGTTGGGTTAGGGTTGGGTTAGGGCTAGGGTTAGGGTTAGGGTTGGGTTAGGGTTAGGGCTAGGGTTAGGGTTAGGTAGGTAGGGTAGGGTTAGGGTTAGGGTTAGGGTTAGGGTTAGGGTTAGGTAGGTAGGGTAGGGTTAGGGTTAGGGTTAGGGTTAGAGTTGGGTTAGGGCTAGGTTTAGGGTTAGGGTTAGGGTTAGAGTTGGGTTAGGGCTAGGGTTAGGGTTAGGGTTAGGGTTAGGTAGTTAGGGTAGGGTTAGGGTTAGGGTTAGAGTTGGGTTAGGGCTAGGGCTAGGTTTAGGGTTAGGGTTAGGTTAAAGGTAGAAGGCTCGAGATGTTTCTGCTCTGTGGTGTAGCCGCCCCAGCCACATCCCTTCATTAGGAAATGAGTCCAGGACGTTGGAGTGACCGCCAACTTCACCATTAGACTTATTACACGTCTCTCTGGGCGCGGCGCCAGGACGTCCACCCAGGACGGCCATCTCATTGCCTTTAGAAATACCCTTGACGCTGCAGCCACCCGCCCTGCCCAGGGCCTTAACTCACCAACTGCCAAACCATTCCGGAACACTCACCACCTAGAGCGCCAAGTGTTTTATGTGGTGTTTACCTAGCAACAACACTTTGATTGGCTACAAAATGAAGCATCATCATTTATGCATTTCTGGTGAATAAAGTCACCCTCGGAAGTCTGGAATGTTGACCGTTTGGGCGACTTTATTCGCCCTCGGTACTGAATGAGTTAAATCAGTGATTAGATAAAATGCTGCCAGCGCTCCAGCTGGCTTTACCCTCAACTCATTAAGCCTCCATCTCAGAGGGCTGCTCGTACCTTCAGAGTCGTGCAAGAGGAACCGTCATCGACGTCATTTACTGACAAGTAGTGAGCTCTGGTGTAAACCAATCGGGTGAGAGTGCTTCACGTTCCGCTGCAGTGATGCCCTTATAAGGCGTTGACATGGACGAGCTGTAACCAATCAGAATTAACACCATCACTCACAGCTGTGACCAATCAGAATTTCCACGATCATTTAGAGCTGTGACCAATCAGCAATAACACCATCACTCACAGCTGTGACCAATCAGAAATAACACCATCACTCACAGCTGTGACCAATCAGAAATAACACGATCACTCAGAGCTGTGACCAATCAGAAATAACACGATCACTCAGAGCTGAGATAAAACCATTTCTACACATCAGGTTAATGTTGACATGTGTGTTGTTAACTTCAGTGTAAATGCAGACAAAGAAACCCTCTAAAATGACTCAATTAATTCCATCCCAAATGACAATATCATTGAAGTGATCATGTTCCTATTGATAACAGAGGCCACGACCCTCTACATATGAACAAGTTGTTGTGTTTAGGTTACTCTGACACACCCTAACCCTAACCCTAACCCTCTACATATACACTCACCAAACACTTTATTAGGAACACCTGTACACCTTCTCATGGTGGAGGTGGTGGAATGGTGTGGGGAATGTTTTCTTGGCACACTTTGGGCCTGTTAATACCAATCAATCAGCCTGAATGCCACAGCCTATTTGAGTATTGTTGCTGACCATGTGAATCCCTTCATGGCCACAATTTACCCATCTTCTAATGGCTCCTTCCAGCATGATAATGCACCATGTCACAAAGCAAAAGTCGTCTCAAACTGGTTTTATGAACATGACAATGAGTTCAGTGTTCTTCAGTGGCCTTCCCAGTCACCGGATCTGAACCCAATGGAGCACCTTTGGGATGTGGCAGAACGGGAGATTCACAGCTTGAAAGCGCACCTGAAAAATCTGCAGGAATTGTGTGATACAATCATGTCATCATGGACCAGAATCTCAAAGGAATGTTTCCAACATCATGTGGAATCAATTCCACGAAGAATTGAGGCTGTTTTGAGAGCAAAGGGAGGCCCTACCCAGTATTAGTACAGTGTTCTAATAAAGGGAGGCCCTACCCAGTATCAGTATAGTGTTCTAATAAAGGGAGGCCCTACCCAGTATTAGTATAGTGTTGTAATAAAGGGAGGCCCTACCCAGTATTAGTACAGTGTTGTAATAAAGGGAGGCCCTACCCAGTATCAGTATAGTGTTCTAATAAAGGGAGGCCCTACCCAGTATTAGTATAGTGTTGTAATAAAGGGAGGCCCTACCCAGTATTAGTACAGTGTTCTAATAAAGGGAGGCCCTACCCAGTATTAGTACAGTGTTGTAATAAAGGGAGGCCCTACCCAGTATTAGTACAGTGTTCTAATAAAGGGAGGTCCTACCCAGTATTAGTACAGTGTTCTAATAAAGAGCTCAGTGAGTCGTTGTGTTCTAGGTTACTCTGACACACCCAGTCATCTACAGTAACATGCACTGCCACTGTGAAACTCACATTTGCTATCTTTTTTGTTGTGCTAATTTTCTATAATTCTAAATTGCACAAATAATATTTTTAGCTTTGTTTTGGACAATATTCCCCCCAGTATAAATCCCCCATCCACTCCTCCTGGTAGATCGTCTTCTCTGTAGGACTGTACTGTCGCATACAGCTCTGCATGTTCTGTTCATGTAAGGACCAGTAGAGGGCGCTGTTGTCACAGAGTAGTGCCTAGGGGTAATGAACCAAGTCAGACGTGTTTCAAGACTATAATGAACCTTCTAGAAACCCTTTGAGGCTCGAACTAAACCACACCCACAGCATGGAGGCAGATCCTGCATGGAGTGTGTGTGTGTGTGTGTGTGTGTGTGTGTGTGTGTGTGTGAGACAGGCTCACTCAGCCAGTCTCCCAGTGACGTTCCTCTGTTGAAGCCTGAGAATATCAGCTGAGGTTCACCCCATACCACCTTAACCCTAACCCTAACCCTAACCTAACCCTAACCTAACCCTAACCCTAACCCTAACCCTAACCTAACCCTAAACCTAACCCTAACCTAACCCTAAACCTAACCCTAAACCTAACCCTAACCCTAACCCTCTAACCCTAACCCCACACCACCCTAACCTAACCCTAAACCTAACCCCACACCACCCTAACCTAACCCTAAACCTAACCCTAACCCCACACCACCCTAACCATAACCCTAAACCTAACCCTAACCCCACACCACCCTAACCTAACCCTAAACCTAACCCCACACCACCCTAACCATAACCCTAAACCTAACCCTAACCCCACACCACACCACCCTAACCTAACCCTAAACCTAACCCCACACCACACCACCCTAACCTAACCCTAAACCTAACCCTAACCCCACGCCACCCTAATCCTAAACCTAACCCCACGCTACTAGTACCTACCTAACACAGAGTACAGTATCCTAACCCTAACACAGAGTACAGTATCCTAACGCTAACCCTAACACAGAGTACAGTATCCTAACCCTAACCCTAACACAGAGTACAGTATCCTAACGCTAACCCTAACACAGAGTACAGTATCCTAACCCTAACCCTAACACAGAGTACAGTATCCTAACCCTAACACAGAGTACAGTATCCTAACCCTAACCCTAACACAGAGTACAGTATCCTAACCCTAACACAGAGTACAGTATCCTAACCCTAACACAGAGTACAGTATCCTAACCCTAACCCTAACACAGAGTACAGTATCCTAACCCTAACCCTAACACAGAGTACAGTATCCTAACGCTAACCCTAACACAGAGTACAGTATCCTAACCCTAACACAGAGTACAGTATCCTAACCCTAACACAGCGTACAGTATCCTAACCCTAACCCTAACACAGAGTACAGTATCCTAACCCTAACCCTAACACAGAGTACAGTATCCTAACCCTAACACAGAGTACAGTATCCTAACCCTAACACAGAGTACAGTATCCTAACCCTAACACAGCGTACAGTATCCTAACCCTAACCCTAACACAGAGTACAGTATCCTAACCCTAACACAGAGTACAGTATCCTAACCCTAACCCTAACACAGAGTACAGTATCCTAACCCTAACCCTTCATCCTGTTTCCTTGTATATCTTTCATGACAGGTTTGGTCAGGGTGTTGTATTTGACCTCAGATGAGTGAACAGTAGGTAAACACAATCTATACAATTCACTCAAAGTATTACAAAAAACAAAACAAATAAATCAAAATATTTATTGTAACAAACATTCAGAGGTTGGACATCATTCTCCAAACAAGAAGCAGCCATTCATGTCACATGTCATGTCACAGGCCCATTGGTGGAGGCGGTTCAATGTGACCAATCAGGGATGAATTTGTGCAGGTCACCAGCGTGTTGGGGTCTGAGTTGGTTGAGGGCGTGTCGGGGTCTGAGTGGTTGAGGGCGTGGATCAACGTCTTGTCATCGTCAGATTGTATTTAGTCAGTAAATAAATAAAGGTAACATGTGTCATAGGGGAGGGGACAGGGGAAGAAGCATGAACACGTGATGTCATATCCTCTCCAGGTGTATGTACATCCAGCATCTGGCACCGTCCTGCGGGGGAACACACACATGTTTACAATGTTGAAACTAACCCAAACAAGTTCAACATTTTTACTAATTCTTGCCAATAGTTTCACAACAGGTGCTGAAACCCTTTGAGCATGTGGAGGAGACCGGCCTTAAGAAGGGGTTCTGGTTCTACATGTCTGGTTCTACATGTCTGGTTCTACATGTCTGGTTCTACATGAGTGTCCTGGTTACACTGGCTATGTCTCCTGCCCCCTAATGGACCTGCTGCTGCTGACTCAGGGAAATGTGATTTCATCGCCCAACGGAGCGCGCTCAGAGCCATTAGACATTAATTTATGAGCGGACCCTCTCTCTAGCGGCCAGCCTCCCTCCACCCCCCCTCCACCCCCCCTCCACCCTCCCTCCACCCCCCCTCCACCCCCCCTCCACCCTCCCTCCACCCCCCCTCCACCCCCCTCTCCCAGTTTAGTCCCTCCATGTAAGGCCAGGCACAGAGGGGACATGTGGCGCCCCAGGACCCAAATAGATTCATACAACTACTTTGTGGCAAGGAATGCTCCACTTTTATCGTTGGAATTTCTCAATAATGTTGTTTAATGTATAATGTTTTTTTACTAAGTGATAATAAAACGTCTACATTCGAACCGGAGGTGACCAGGGGACTGACCAGGTGACCAGGGGACTGACCAGGTGACCAGGGGACTGACCAGGGGACTGACCAGGTGACCAGGGGACTGACCAGGTGACCAGGGGACTGACCAGGTGACCAGGGGACTGACCAGGTGACCAGGGGACTGACCTGTATGCATGTTGACCTATTTGTCTTCTTTGTCAGCATCTGGACCCGTCGGCTCTGTTGAAGGGAAGAGACATGACTTAGTAATCATAGACCAATGAAATGCATACTCTCCTATACATAATAACCACATAATAACCACACAGTAATAACCACAGTAATAACCACATAATAACCACACAGTAATAACCACAGTAATAACCACATAATAACCACACAGTAATAATCACAGTAATAACCACATAATAACCACACAGTAATAATCACAGTAATAACCATGTAGCTGCTTTAGTTGCCTTAGCACTGTGAGCAACATGTATGAAAGGTGCTTGATAGATGAGGTTATCATAGAAGGCTATCATAGAAGGCTACCATAGAAGGCTACCATAGAAGGCTATCATAGAAGGCTACCATAGAAGGCTATCATAGAAGGCTATCATAGAAGGCTATCATAGAAGGCTACCATAGAAGGCTATCATAGAAGGTTATCATAGAAGGCTACCATAGAAGGCTATCATAGAAGGCTATCATAGAAGGCTATCACAGAAGGCTATCATCGAAGGCTATCATAGAAGGCTATCATAAACGATCATCATCATCATAGAAGGTTATCGTAGAAGGTTATCATAGACGATCATCATCATAGAAGGCTATCATAGAAGGCTATCATAGAAGGCTATCATAGAAGGCTACCATAGAAGGCTATCATAAACGATCATCATCATCATAGAAGGTTATCATAGACGATCATAATCATAGAAGGTTATCATAGAAGGTTATCATAGACGATCATCGCCATCATAGAAGGTTATCATAAAAGGTTATTATAGACGATCATCATCATCATCATAGAAGGTTATCATAGACGATCATCATCATCATAGAAGGCTATCATAGAAGGTTATCATAGACGATCAGCATCATCATAGAAGGTTATCATAGAAGGTTATCATAGAAGGCTATCATAGAAGGTTATCATAGCCGATCATCATCATCATAGAAGGTTATCATATATGATCATCATCATCATAGAAGGTTATCATCATCATCATTGTTCCTACTGACGTTTGATCTCCAGTTTGCAGGTGACGGTGTCGTTGCCCAGGCCGTTGCTAGCCTTGCAGACGAACACTCCTCCGTCAAAGTTGCCCGGCTTGCGGATCTCCAGGGAGCAGATGCCCTGAGTGCACAGCATCCGGAACCTGGGGTCATTCTCGATAGGCAGCCTGTTCTTCGTCCATTCAATCTTGGGCTGTAATTAAACAAGGAATGACAGGATTCAGTCTGCTGAAGATTCAGTGGATTACATTATTATGTGTTCCATGCATTACATCCGTCGTGTTCCTGGGTAAACACTCTGACCAGGGGAGGCTGGTGGAGGTCAGTATGGGAGGATGGGCTCATTGTGATGCCTGGAATGGGATGAGGAATGGCTGAGGCAGCAGCTGGCAGCAGGCTCAACAGGTGTCCTGGTAGGAGCTTTAGTCTGTGTTCTAACAATCAATCTACTGCTAGTGTCATGAAGGGTCAGCTAGCTTAACCCACACATGGCCTGCTAATTAGCCAGCATGCTGTACTGTAGGTGTGTGTGTGTGTGTGTGTGTGTGTGTGTGTGTGTGTGTGTGTGTATGTTGACTGGGAGGAGAGGGGGCTTCTGGGAGAGTGGAGGTGGGGTGCTGTCATTGGCTGACACAGGTGTCGTCATTCTAGTGCCACCAGCAGGTTAGGGCTAGGGTTAAGGCTAGGGTTAGGGTTAGGGTTAGGGTTAAGGTTAGGGTTAAGGCTAGGGTTAGGGTTAGGGTTAGGGTTAAGGTTAAGGTTAGGGTTAAGGCTAGGGTTAGGGTTAGGGTTAGGGTTAAGGTTAGGGTTAGGGCTAGGGTTAGGGTGTATCCTACCTTGGGGTAGCCTCTGACAGAGCACAGCAGCTTGATGCTGTAGCCCACAGTAGTGGCTCTGTCAGTCAGGGTGGTGGTGAACTTGGGAGCCTCGCTGAAGTCATGTTCCTTATACTCAAAAGGCTTGTAGTCAATAGCTGGAGGATGACAGAAACAGGGATGAGGGAGACAGGGATGAGGGAGACAGGGATGATAGAGATACAGGGATGATAGAGACACAGGGATGATAGAGATACAGGGATGATAGAGACACAGGGATGACAGAGACACAGGGATGATAGAGACACAGGGATGACAGAGACACAGGGATGATAGAGACACAGGGATGACAGAGACACAGGGATGAGGGAGACACAGGGATGACAGAGACACAGGGATGAGGGAGACACAGGGATGACAGAGACACAGGGATGACAGAGACACAGGGATGAGGGAGACACAGGGATGACAGAGACACAGGGATGACAGAGACACAGGGATGACAGAGACACAGGGATGACACAGGGATGACAGAGAGAGAGTGTGTTCTCACTGGTCTTGGTGATGGTGGCGGTGTCCTTAGTGATAGCGCAGGACTCGCTGATTCCACACTTGTTCTCAGCAAAGACACGGAACATGTAGGTGTTTCCCATGATGAGGTCAGAGATGGTGGCGTTTAGCCTGTGTAGATGTTCCACTACAGTGTACCAGTCCTGGGAGACACACACACACACACACACACACACACACACACACATACACACACACATACACACACCTCCTCTTAATGTATTTTTCCCCGCTCAGTTTTATCATGACATCAGCCTCTTTTGTGTTGTTCAGACAGAGAGTACAGGAGGAACGACCAGGGTCATCTCCCCCCCCCCCCCCCCAGGGTCATCTCCCCCCCCCCCACGACCAGGGTCATCCCCCCCCCCCCCCCCCCCCAGGGTCATCTCCCCCCCCCCACGACCAGGGTCATCCCCCCCCCCCCCCCCCCCAGGGTCATCTCCCCCCCACGACCAAGGTCATGTCACCGCATAATCGCAAGGTTCCCTTGACCTATCTTGCATGTCATCCCTCCTCTCTCTCACCCATGCTTCCTGTCTGTCTATCTCTACTGTCTCTATCCCAATAAAAGCAGAAATACACTAAAACGATAACAAATCAAATCCAGTGTCTCTGGGTCCATCTCCTCTTCTCCTCACCCCAGTCTTCTTGTCGGCCTTCTGGACGGTGTAGCCGGTGATGACGGTGTTGCCTTTGTCCTGGGGCTCGACCCACTCCAGGGCCACATTGAAGCCCCAGCACTCCACGATCTTCACGCTTGAGGGGGGGCCTGGCAGCTCTGGAGGACACACACCCAACCAGAACACGTCAGACCTCAACACCCTATCACACTCCCAGACCCAGAACACGTCAGACCTCAACACCCCATCACACTCCCAGACCTAGAACACGTCAGACCTCAACACCGCATCACACTCCCAGAACACGTCAGACCTCAACACCCCATCACACTCCCAGAACACGTCAGACCTCAACACCCCATCACACTCCCAGACCCAGAACACGTCAGACCTCAACACCCCATCACACTCCCAGAACACGTCAGACCTCAACACCCCATCACACTCCCAGAACACGTCAGACCTCAACACCCCATCACACTCCCAGAACACGTCAGACCTCAACACCCCATCACACTCCCAGAACACGTCAGACCTCAACACCCCATCACACTCCCAGCTCCACTTGTGAGCAACGTTTATTAACCTCTTAAGCTCCATGGGCCCAAATTCTGCTTTAATTTGAGTATTAATTTGATTATTGTTTACTTTATCTCCTTGTCATGTGTAGTATGTTATTCTGAACTATGATCTGAGCAGATCCACACAAAACCTCAAGGCATTACCTATCAAATGGCATCCTGCTTTTGCATCTGAGGATATTTCTAATATTATAAGCAGTTTAGTTTGGGTCTGGTTTTAGGAGTCTGGAGTTAATGAACATAGTTTGATCGGTGAGTTGGATTCTACCGGCTCTGTAAAGGACCGTTACGCTGTTCAACTCACCGACGATCTGGAGGATGATGCTGGCTTTGTCCTCGAAGCTCTCCACCTTCACACACATCTCATAGACGCCGGAGTCAGCTCTCTCTGCCTGGCGGATGAACAGGATGCTGTCGGCCTCGCTGTTCCTGAAGTTCACCCTCTTAGTGTCGACGGCTGCTCCATCCTTAGTCCAGGTCACCGCAGGCTTGGGTTTACCCTGGGAGAGAGGGAAGAGAGGGAGGAGAGGGAGGAGAAGAGAGGGAGAGAGGGAGGAGAAGAGAGGAGAGGAGAGGAGAGGAGAGGAGAGAGGGAAGAGAGGGAGGAGAGGAGAAGAGAGGGAGGAGAGAGGGAGGAGAGGGAGGAGAGGAGAGGAGAAGAGAGGAGAGGAGAAGGAGGAGAGGAGAGGAGAGGAGAGGAGAGGAGAGGGAGGGAGGAGAGGAGAGGAGAAGAGAAGAGAGGAGAAGAGAGGGAAGAGAAGAGAGGAAGGAGAGGAGAGGAGAGGAGAGGAGAGGAGAGGAGAAGAGAGGGAGGAGAAGAGAGGAGAAGAGAGGGAGGAGAGGAGAGGAGAGAGGAGAAGAGAGGAGAAGAGAGGAGAGGAGAGGAGAGGAGAGGAGAGGAGAGGAGAGGAGAGGAGAGGAGAGGAGAGGAGAGGGAGGGAGAGCAGGTAGTGAGGATAATGATGATGGTCATGGTCATTGTATCATTGAGTCACTGCTGCTAGAGTCACTGCTGCAGTATTACTGTGTATTGCATCATTACTGTATTATTGTGTTACTACTGTAAAACTGTCCTACACTCCGCTGACATGACAATACAACTTTGACACTTTGAGACCAACATGTCTGCTGATCATGTTCCTCTCTCTCCTCATGCACTCACATGGAAGGGGATGACCAGGTTGATCTTCTCCCCGACCTGTACCACATGTCTCTGTCTGAGGGAGCGAGGCACGTGGATTTTGGGGCGATCTACAGAGAGAGAGAGAGAGAGAGAGAGAGAGAGAGAGAGAGAGAGAGAGAGAGTTCACAAATTAGCGCAGTAATTTAAGGTTCACAGACATCAATTTATCTAATACTGGAGGCCTTTGATTAGAAATGTACATTTAGAAAAAGCAAAGCATAAACGTTATCATCCCACATAGAGAAGGTGGGGACCAACCCTAACCGTAACCCTAACCCTAACCCTAACCCTAACCCTAACCCCAGCTATACCCCTAACCCTAGATCTAACCCTCGCCCTAAGCCTAACCCGAGCCCTAACCCAAACATCCATTATCCCAGATCAGGCTGCTCCCAAACCAAACACATCGTGTCTCTAGTTGCTCAACATGTGAGGATGGCTGATATTACAGAACTGGTATATTACAGAGGAACTAGTGAACTAGAACTGGTATATTACAGAGGAACTAGTGAACTAGAACTGGTATATTACAGAGGAACTAGTGAACTAGAACTAGTATATTACAGAGGAACTAGTGAACTAGAACTGGTATATTACAGAGGAACTAGTGAACTAGAACTAGTTCACTTCAGTCGGTTTCAACATGTTCTTTCATGGTGCTTCAGTGCTGCTCTTCTGCTCTGGAGGCAGATACAGTATGTTGGCTTCAGTGCTGCTCTTCTGCTCTGGAGGCAGATACAGTATGTTGGCTTCAGTGCTGCCATCACTCAACGGACAAACACCACCAAAACAGGAAGGACCGGCCATGTGAAGGGTACACGTGTTTCGCTGAGTGTCCCGACTTGACACTCTGTGTAGCCCAAGGGGGGCGGGGTCAGGAGGGAATGCTGCCGTGAGAGTTTGTGGCATGTTTTAAAATAAACAGATGATCTCTGGCCGTCCCTCCCCTCCATCCCCCCTCCTGTCCTGGGGGGCTGGGGGGACATCTGAGACGTTAGATCCACCCCCGTCCCTCCCCTCCACCCCACCTCCCCCACTCCCAGGGCAGAGGGACCTAACCCTTTGGAATGTCCCCCACCTCCACCCCTCCACCCCTCCCCCCCTCCCCCTCCTCCCCCACCACCACATTACTCTTGTCGCCATCCCTCTCCTGGGGAGCAGCTTGACACCCTCCAGCCTGCATTCTGACAGTGGATTCAACGAGATGCCAAACCTTCCGGATGAAATCCCTGTTAATAGGCGGACACATCCCAGATATTTGCTTTGGGGCTTTGTGGCGAAGTTAGCATGTTAGCATGCGCTCTTTTGTAGGGAACCGTCCATACTGTAGGATGTGTCAGTGGCGGGCTAACAGTGAGGGCTGGCCCAGGTCGACTGCCTCTCTTGGGGGGGCGCCAGGGCGCTTGTATAAGTCCTCTGGGTTCAGGTTTCGTCCTCCATTCCCGATCAGAACTCTCCATTGCTCATTTGATGAGCAGTCTCTTTAAAGCAGTTACATAGATACATGTCTTAATCCACTCTCATTTCAAAACTCTAATGATTTCAGAGTTAATTAGTTTTTAATCTAATATTTTCTATTTTACAAACGCTACTGCTTCTAAAATAGAAAACCCTCAAGTTCAAGTTCAACTTTCAACAGATTCCCTCACAGAGGAGCGTATGCAACGGGCTGGACCCAGCTGTGGAGTGTGTGTTTGACAGATCTGAGTGGAGCTCTCCTGTGACATACAGGTGACTCCTGTGTGGAATCTGGTCCCTATATTTGTGGTGAGGGTTTAATACCACTGATGCAGTAGAACCAGTAAGAAGACACCACTTCGGAACATAACTCCCCCCCTTCACCCCCAACCACCCTCCCCCCCTTCACCCCCAACCACCCTCCCCCCCTTCACCCCCAACCACCCCTCGGTGAGAGAAGGCCATTAGTGTAACAGTGCACCTCTGTTACCCCCCCCCCCCCCCACCTCCCCTGACTGTACTTCTGTTACCCCCCCCCCACACCTCCCCTGACTGTACTTCTGTTACCCCCCCCCACCTGCCCTGACTGTACCTCTGTTACCCCCCCCCACCCCCACCTGCCCTGACTGTACCTCTGTTACCCTCCCCCCACCTGCCCTGACTGTACCTCTGTTACCCGAGGGGAGGTCCAGAGGGGAGGACCAGGGCCGACCCGCCCAGGGAGAGACCACTACTTACCCACGACTTCCTTGATCAGGACGGGCTCGGCCAGGGCGGCGGGGGGGCTGCGGCCTCCAGGGTTCACCGCCACCACACGGACCTGCAGGCGGTCACCGGTCGTCTGGTTCTTCACCACGTAGCGACAGGACACAGTCAGGTCCTCATTAACAGCCTTCCAGTCGCTGGCTGTGGGACAGAGGATAAACCAGTCAGGACAGAGGATAAACCAGTCAGGACAGAGGATAGAACAGTCAGGACAGAGGATAAACCAGTCAGGACAGAGGATAAACCAGTCAGGACAGAGGATAGAACAGTCAGGACAGAGGATAAACCAGTCAGGACAGAGGATAAACCAGTCAGGACAGAGGATGGAACAGTCAGAACAGAGGATAAACCAGTCAGGACAGAGGATAGAACAGTCAGGACAGAGGATAAACCAGTCAGGACAGAGGATAGAACAGTCAGGACAGAGGATAGAACAGTCAGGACAGAGGATAAACCAGTCAGGACAGAGGATAGAACAGTCAGGACAGAGGATGGAACAGTCAGGACAGAGGATAGAACAGTCAGGACAGAGGATAAACCAGTCAGGACAGCAGACAGGACAGTCAGGACAGAGGACAGAACAGTCAGGACAGAGGATAGAACAGTCAGGACAGAGGATAAATCAGTCAGGACAGAGGATAGAACAGTCACACAGAGGAAAACAGTCACACAGGATAACAGTCAGAACAGAGGAAAACAGTCAGGACAGTATTATAAACATGGTTAACTGTGGCCCAAGGTTTACACAGGTAGGCAGGAAGGATATTAGACTCAGTTTTAACAGCTCCATTTATGAGCCCCAGTCATCAGTCCTAACCCTAACCCTAACCTTAAACTTAACCCTAACCCTAAACCTAACCCTAACCCTAGCCCTAGCCTGAGCCCTAACCCTAACCCTAACACTAACCCTAACCCTAGCCTTAACCCCTTGTCCTGACATGAACATCTAAAAGCAGGCTCTGAGCCCTGCAGCGCTCCACATGCCTCTGTCCTAATAGGGGCACGTTAGTCAGGATATAAATCTACGTGACCGTCTGGGGACAGCTGCAGCTGACAGCCCCAGCAGCTAATAAAAGTATCTATGGCTGTGCTAAAGTTAAGGTGCAAGGCTGCGTGTCATAGAGGTGCAAGGCTGCGTGTCATTCTGAAGAGAAGGTGAGGAAAACACTCAACTGAGATTCTTGTCCTCGCTCCAGCCAAGTTAACTAGCGTCAGTGAGATTACAGTGCAATCATGTCTAGAAGGGTTTGGATATGTACAGCTCTATCCAACCTGTCACTCACCACAGGGACAGACTACACAATATCATACTGGACCTAACCCTAACCCAAACTACACAACATCTCATACTGAACCTAATCCTAACCCAAACTACACAACATCTCATACTGGACCTCTTCAGGCTACATCTTAACTGTCCCTCCCAAAGACCTCTTCATCTCCACTACCCCCCTGTACTAACCCTAACCCTAAAGACCTCTTCACCCCCACTACCCCCCTGTACTAACCCTAACCCTAAAGACCTCTTCACCCCCACTTCCCCCCTGTACAAGTTTCCCTCCTGTAAATAAATAAAAAATAAAAAAACGAATTCTTCCTTCTTCTAGCATTGTGACTGCCAATAGCCCCTGGTCCTACCATAGATCACTTTATCTTATGATGACTGATGGATAGATGATTCACTTACTTAAACAAATGCATTTGTTGTAAGTCGCTTTGGATAAAGGCGTCTGCTAAATGTCATAAATGTACCTAACCCTAACCCAAACTACACAACATATCAGATATGCATGAACTCACCTGGACATGAAGGGGCTTTACACACTACAGGGCCGACCCAAACCATACTGGGCTCGCTCAGATAAACCATACTGGGCTGGCTCAGATAAACCATACTGGGCTGGCTCAGATAAACCATACTGGGCTGGCTCAGATAAACCATACTGGGCCGGCTCAGATATTTCCCTTATCACACTGTCCCTTCCAGCACCGTCTCACAACTACAGTGGTACTGCTGCTGAACCGGTGAAGCTCAGCTGACCCGGCCCTTTGGCTCTGCCGTGTCAATCAGGACTTACTTCCTTCCTTGCAGACTTCCACAGTGTATCCGTCCAGGCCGGCGTCTCCAATGGTCGTGGGTGGCCTCCAGGATATGGTGACGGACGTGTCGTTGACGTCCTCTACGGCCAGCTCCAGAGGCTCGCTGGTGGGCTCTGCAACATCCAGGGTCAGGGTCAGGGTCACAACATCCAGGAAGGTCACAACATTCAGACAACGTACAACCTGAGACCTCCATACAGGTAACCACAGTCCTCTGAGACCTCCATACAGGTAACCACAGTCCTCTGTGGCTCAGTTGGTAGAGCACGGCGCTAACAATGTTAAAGGTTGTGGGTTTGATTCCTACTGTGACCATCTGTACTGAAAGATGTATACACTCACTGCAATGTAAGTTACTTTGGATAAAAGCGTCAGCTAAATGGCATATATTGTTATCACAGATGAATTCCTAATAAAGAGCAAAGGGAGGATTGTTGCGCTGTTAAGGAGTTGATCACTCTAAAGCATTTCATGACATTGTATTCTGTATATCGTGGAAATGACCATTAAAGTTTGATTTGAAGGAGCGTCCCTCAGATCAGACCAATGGTTTACCTTTGGGAGGCGGGGGTGGGGGGGTGGGCGCTTTGGGTTCCTCTGCAGCGGGAGCTTCAGCGGCTGTAAACATCCATTCATATAAATGTTAGCATGGAGGCAGCAGGTCCTGCTAGCTTAGCAGAGTGTTGCAGTGATCCAGTACTTATATCCATGACAACTCTAGACCTTACTGTTTATCTAGGACGGAGCGTGTATTTAACATGGAACATCCAGTATGTTTCAACCCAACCCAAACACAGTAACCCATTAGGAGGAGGAGAGGGCTGGACTAGGACAATCGTTCTCCATGGATAGAGAGGTATCAGCCTATTACCCTCATTGGGATGGAGGGGTGGAGGGATGGATGGGGGTTGCGGGTGTGTGGGTGGAGGGGTGGAGGGATGGAGGGATGGAGGGGTGGATGGGGGTGGATGGGGGTGGAGAGGTAGGGTGGATAGGAGGGTGGGGGTGTGTGGGTGGAGGGGTGGAGCGGTGGAGGGGGGGTGGGGGTGGAGAGGTAGGGTGGATAGTAGGGTGGGGGTGGGGGTGTGTGCGTGGAGGGGTGGAGAGGTGGATGGGGGTTGCGGGTTGCGGGTGTGTGGGTGGAGGGGTGGAGGGATGGAGGGGTAGGGTGGATAGTAGGGTGGGGGTGTGTGCGTGGAGGGGTGGATGGGGGTGGAGAGGTAGGGGGGATAGGAGGGTGGGGGTGTGTGGGTGGAGGGGTGGAGCGGTGGAGGGGGGGTGGAGGGGTATTAGCCCATTACCCTCAGCGTCAGCGGGAGCGTCAGCGGGAGCGTCAGCGGGAGCGTCAGCGGGAGTGTCAGCGGCAGCGGGAGCAGCAGCAGCCTCCTCTGCGGCCGGCTCAGCGGGGGCTGATATTAAATGTTAACTTTTTTAAGATTATAAGGAAGAAACATTTTTTTTAAATGCCGAGTGCTGTGTGGGTGGAGGGGTGGAGGGGTGGAGGGGTGGAGGGATGGAGGGATGGAGGGGTGGATGGGTGGAGGGATGGAGGGATGGAGGGGTGGAGGGATGGAGGGGTGGAGGGATGGAGGGGTGGAGGGATGGAGGGATGGAGGGATGGAGGGGTGGAGGGATGGAGGGGTGGAGGGATGGAGGGATGGAGGGATGGAGGGGTGGAGGGGTGGAGGGGTGGATGGGGGTGGAGAGGTAGGGTGGATGGGGGTGGATAGGAGGGTGGGGGTGTGTGGGTGGAGCGGTGGAGGGGGGGTGGAGGGGGTTGGAGGGGTATCAGCCCATTACCCTCAGCGGGAGCGTCAGCGGGAGCGTCAGCGGGAGCGTCAGCGGGAGCAGCAGCAGCCTCCTCTGCGGCCGGCTCAGCGGGGGCTGATATTAAATGTTAACTTTTTTAAGATTATGAGGAAGAAACATTTTTTAAAAATGAAACAAAATGAGGTCAATCATGATAAGCAGGTTTGGGTAAATGGGTTAAATAATCAAGGCAATAATGGGTTAAATAATCAAGCATTTGTTGTTGTTGTTGTTGTTGTTGTCAAGCGTTGTCCTACCATCCGCGGGAGGCTCGCTGTCTGCGGCAGGTTGGGGAGCGGATTCCTCGGCAGCGGCAGCAGCTGATATTAAATGTTAGATGTTAGATGATTGGCTGCTAATCTGATATTACATGTGAGTTGTTAGATGATTGGCTGAGCAGGTTAATGTTCCGGTGTTACCAGCAGGTTCAGCGGGTGTCTCCACCAGCGCCTCGGGGGCGGGTTCTGGGGCTGCTTCCTCGGCAGCAACGGCGGCTATGTTAAATATTAAATATGAATAACCTATTAAGCAGTTACAGCTTTGAACATACTATTCTATATTACAGTATTACAGTAAACAACATGCGTTGTAAATGGATTATGATTATGATAGCATAGCGATGCGTGCATTAGTATCTCAAGGTTTGAAATAGGCTGATAGTAGCCACACACACACACACACACACACATACACACAACGTCTAGACAATGTGATAAACGAACCTGCGCAGTGCGGGTTACACTATGCGTAAAGGCTTGGAACTTTAGATACGCTTTGGATACCACTTTCAAAATGAGTTTATCGATATGTTAACAACATTCATAGCAGTCGTGGAGATAGATAGAGATAGATAGAGATAGATAGAGATAGAGGGAGACAGAGGGAGATAGAGCATGAAACCTACTACTTGATTTAGAAGGCTAGCAATCACCTCCTGTCAGCAGGGAGCGCGTAAGAGCGCGTTGTGCGTAATTGCGTAAATCACAAGCAAAGGGGACAGACGTGATTTCTTTCTTTCTTCAGAGTATTTACTGTTTCCTATTGTCAAGTGAACAAATCCTTTGCCGTATGCCTCGGCCAAACACACCACCAACACCTCAAGAAGGGTTGGGAAACAAGACAGGCACGAATACCCTGTACTTCACCGGCTTACCCGTCAATAGATGACACTGATAAGATCATGGAGGATGCAGCCTAACGCCGCCACTAACTCACGGCCCGCTGATTATGTATTACCGTCTGCAGCAGGGGGTGCGGGCGCTTCGGCCCCCTCCGCTGGAGGCGCCTCTGCCGCGGGTGCCTCTCCCTCTGCCGGCGGGGCAGCCTCTCCCTCGGCGACCGGGGCTGGGGCAGCCTCCGCGGGGGCGGCCTCGACGGGAGCGGGCTCAGGTGCGGGCTCAGGTGCGGGCTCAGGTGCGGGCTCAGGTGCGGGCTCGGGGGCGGCTTCCACCTTCTCCTCCTTCGCTGGCGCTTTCGCCTTCTTCTTGATAGGGGCAGGTTTCGAGGGCATGCTGGCGGTTTCTGCTATTCCCACAAGTCAGTAAGTCCTAGACGTTGATCCGATGTCGTTCCGGTACGGGACTCAGGGGAGACGGGTTTTATAGCCCCGGGGGATGTAGACTCCGCCCCCTCATGAATTGTGTGTAACAGATACTTGACCACGGTCTTATTATAGAGAGGCCCTGGCGGTGGTCAGCGGGTTTATATGGAGCAGATGCGTCCAGTTCATCTACAGGCTCGAGAGTGTAGTGAGTCTATTCATCCATGGTGAGTCTAGTGAGTCTATTCATCTACATGCTCCATGGTGAGTCTCTTCATCCATGGTGAGTCTAGTGAGTCCATTCATCTACATGCTCCATGGTGAGTCTAGTGAGTCTATTCATCCATGGTGAGTCTATTCATCTACATGCTCCATGGTGAGTCTCTTCATCCATGGTGAGTCTAGTGAGTCCATTCATCTACATGGTCCATGGTGAGTCTAGTGAGTCTATTCATCCATGGTGAGTCTAGTGAGTCTATTCATCTACATGCTCCATGGTGAGTCTCTTCGTCCATGGTGAGTCTAGTGAGTCTATTCATCTTATATGATGAGTATTCATCCTATATTCCCCTGGTGGGTCTGTCCATCCTATATCCCCCGGGTCTGTCCATCCTATACGCCCCCCCCCCCCCCCCCCGGTGGGTCTGTTCATCCTATACCCCCGCCCCCCCTCTGGTGGGTCTGTTCATCCTATACCCCCCCCCCTCTGGTGGGTCTGTTCATCCTATAACCCCCCCTCTGGTGGGTCTGGTCCAGCACAGCACTCTTGACCTAACCCAAATCTGAGGGGACAGGTCTGAGGGGACAGGTCTGAGGGGACAGGTCTGGTCTGGGGGGACAGGTCTGAGGGGACAGGTCTGGTCTGGGGGGACAGGTCTGAGGGGACAGGTCTGAGGGGACAGGTCTGGGGGGACAGGTCTGGGGGGACAGGTCTGAGGGGACAGATCTGGTCTGAGGGGACAGGTCTGAGGGGACAGGTCTGGTCTGGGGGGACAGGTCTGAGGGGACAGGTCTGGGGGGATAGGTCTGGTCTGGGGGGACAGATCTGAGGGGACAGATCTGAGGGGACAGGTCTGAGGGGACAGGTCTGGTCTGAGGGGACAGGTCTGAGGGGACAGGTCTGAGGGGACAGGTCTGGGGGGACAGGTCTGGGGGGACAGGTCTGAGGGGACAGGTCTGAGGGGACAGGTCTGGTCTGAGGGGACAGGTCTGGTCTGGGGGGACAGGTCTGAGGGGACAGGTCTGGTCTGAGGGGACAGGTCTGGGGGGACAGGTCTGAGGGGACAGATCTGCTCTGAGGGGACAGGTCTGAGGGGACAGGTCTGGGGGAACGTCACCAACAGATCATAACAGCAGAGTAAAGTGTCATAACGTCTGTTATAACGTCGCAAATATGAGACACAGAATGCATGACATGACTTTATTGACTCCAACGAACGGTGACTGGTGATTGGTGGATGAGGGTGTAACTTGAGAAGCATGCCATCTCTACTGGGCTCTGATGTCATAAAGGTCTCCCCAGCAGAGGTCAGATTTGTTTCATTAATGATTGTTGTCGCGTACAGCATGTTGAACTATTTACAATGTTTACAATAATGATGTCCTGTACAAAATAGATAAATGACATTTTACAAAGGATTCCTTAGAAAAAGAAATATCAAATATCAGCGTATTAAAAATGAAAAGCATCGTCTAGATAGAATGATTCTCTAACAATACGTTAATGCTATAACCTTCTGGTAACATACTAATTGACATGCATTTACAACATTTAGAAATCCATCACATTTGCACGTGACATTAGATACTGTACCATTATTACAGTTGTTTTATCTTATCTTTATTTTGAGTCAATAACAAGCTTTGGAAAGCAACAGAATTACGACTATTCAGCAACCAGTATTGGCCATCATGAAGTGGAAAACCTTTTAAATTTAAAGGACTTCTTTCTGTCAAGCTTTTTAGGGGCACTGATCGTACAGGAAACAATTTGTTCTTCTAGACCAACAGATACATCATGTTTATCTTTTTAATTTAGCAGTTCACATTAAACATGGATCTTATTGATTCTTAGATGATCTTAGATGATCATTCAACTGTGCCCAACTGAAAATGTTACCCATCAGTTAGGCTCATTCACACACTGTCATGCCCCTCTTGCATTGCAGTGGACCAAAGCTTCCATTAGCACATACATTCTGACAACTTCCAGATAGTTCTGTCACCTCATACAGAGGTGTTCCTCTCCCAGTAGTTTCTATTGCCAAAGTCCCCTTAAGTCCTCTTCTAACTCAATGCAGCACGTGCTCTACACTGCTCTACACTGCTCTACACTGCTCTACTCTGCACTGCTCTACACTGCTCTACACTGCTCTACACTGCTCTGCACTGCTCTACACTGCTCTACACTGCTCTACACTGCTCTACACTGCTCTACACATTCAGGCTCAGTCTCCCTCCCTCTCAGTATCACATCACAACTCAGTCTACAAATGAATCCATTCTGGGGGATCCACCCTGAACGTGCTAATTGTATTTTCTAATGCCTTCCCCTGACAACTTCCCCTAACCTTAACCCTAACCCTAACCTTAACCTTAACCCTAACCTTAACCCTAACCTTAACCACTCAAAGTGAATGCCTAATACTGCCTAACTGCCACACAAGACCTAATTCACGTAATGATCCCCTAACGTATCCCGTTGAAGACTATGTTGCATATCATCAACATTTGGTCCAACCTTCTGCAAGATTGGGGTGAAGCCAATCAGGAAGACAGTGTCTTGGTTAACTCACCAACTGCCAAAGAGTTCCGGAACTCTCACCACCTGGAGTGCCAAGTGTTTTATGTGGTGTTTACCTAGTGACAATACTTTGATTGGCTACAAAATGAGGCATCAAAATGGCTGCACTTTCTGGTGAATAAAGTCGCCCTTGGCACTGTGGAACGTTGACAATTTGGGCGACTTTATTCACCCTCGGGACTGAATGAGTTAACACACATTTCAGATCGCCAACACCAGGAGAAGTTGCTGTATAGTCCTGATACATGGTAGGTAGGTAGCAACATACAGCACAGTCACCACAGACGCCAGTCACAGCCACCAGAGTGACACCAAGACCAAGCAGAATGGCTTCTGTTACCAAAACAGCCAGGCTATGGGGGTGGGGGTGGGGGTGGGGGTGGGGGTGGGGGTGGGGGTGGGGATTGGTGAGCCTACACAGAACACTCTCACACTTGAACATTTTAAAACAGCTGAATTTGTACACAACATTTGTACGCAAAAGTATTTGCAACAACAAAGAGATTCAGGTGTGTCCATGGTGAAATGTTTCGGCTAAAGGAACGTGTTATCTGATTCAGAAATCGTCTCGCTTGGAGACTTAATTCCGAAATGATTTCTTCCAAAGTAACAAAAGCCATTCGCTTCTGAAGGAGTCTTTAAGAGCTTAATGCAAAAGCAAAAACTAAACTGACAAGCTGAATGCACACCACCGTATTCAAGTTCTTCTTCATCATGGTGCTTGCATTTCATTTAATGACCTTATATGGTGTGTACAACATCTCTCTCTATACCACTGAACAAAGAAAGCGATTTGACATTCATTTACAGCATATATACACAGCTGACCAATCAGGGATTAGACATCATTAGTGTGAAGACCAAAACACCAATCAGAGACAACAACATTGCCTCAGTGTCAGAGCCAAATATGGGCAGAGGAATAGTTTTTAAAACATGAACATATTGTGGGTGTACTATCCCTTCAGCTTTGACATAGTTACTACTTCTTCTCCAACTATACAAAAAAGTACGGAACTTGACATAATTTTACTATTTTACTTACTTTGTATCTGAAGTGAGAACTGACTACACCACACATCCTTCTATACCACCATTCTCTGGGAAACCAAACTGTACCCCTGTACCCCTGTAGCCTTGTATCTTTCTACCCCTGTACCCCTGTACCCCTGTAACACTAACCGTACCTGACCCCTCCCCTCATGATTGATACAGCGTTCTATCAGAGGGCCTAAGGCGTCACCTATCATTAGCCAACCTAAACAGATGTTAAAAGGATGAGCAAATCCATGTTACCAATCAAGAAGGGGGGCAGCACCATAGGGTTAGGGTTAGAAGGGGGGCAGCACCATAGGGTTAGGGTTAGAAGGGGGGCAGCACCATAGGTAGCTCCATGTTAATGAGTAGAAGACTGTTATCAGCAGAGATAGCCTATCTAACCAAGCTAGCCTAGCTGATCTCTAATGGAACAGGTCCATATAATACACTGCACACTCACCACTGAAATGGGGGCAGGTCCAACCCTAACCCTAACCCTAACCCAACCCTAACCCTAACCCTAACCCTAACCCTAACCCTAACCCTAACCCAACCCTAACCCTGTAGCTTTACATCCCTACGTTCACTCACTTGTTTAGGCATGAATACATGATTCTGCAGTGGATGAGAGATGATCTCTGTGATAAGGCTTCACCTGAAAGCACCTAAATGATCTGCAGTGTTTTATGGCTACCACAAAGAGTCAAAGTTCTACATTTACATTCATTTAAGCACATTTTTACTCAGACCCCTAGACAAGTCAATACGCAAGATAATAGTTGAAGTATTTGGTTCAGCATATTACAGATCTGCAGTGTAGATAAAATAACTGCAATTGCAAGTGATAAAACATACAGGAAGTCCTCTGCTACTCTGAAGGAACCAATCAGACCAGACTGACCATACTGACCAATCAGACCAGACTGACCATACTGACCAATCAGACCAGACTGTATCATCTTTCAAATAAATGTTGAGAACAATCTAAATGATAAGCGAGTAGCAGTTGCTCACAAGCGTTATTCATACAAAAAAAATACGTCTTAGTAATACCTGATTTATATGAAAGTAGTGGTACCATGGCCTTACTTCAGAAAGCAGGTAGTTGCAATTCATAAAACCGTCTGTCAGACAATGCAGTCAAATAAATAACAGATATGCTGCCTGCAACAAAACAATGAGCCAGTGTCCCAGAGAGACATCTGGTAGTGATTCCTGTTGTTACCCTAGGGTTGTCTAACCCTAACCCTAACCCAGAGAGACATCTGGTAGTGATTCCTGTTGGTACCCTAGGGTTGTCTAACCCTAACCTGTTTAGTAAAAGAGTATGACAGCAGTTGTAGTTTAGTGTAAATGTAATCGCAGTGTAGGAGCCATATGCATAATAAAGACCTGACCCTAACCCTAACCTCTGACCCTAACCCTAACAGAACCCTGACCCTGACCCTAACCCTGACCCCTAACCCTAACCCCTTACCACTGACCTTAACCCTGACCCTTAACCCTGACCCTGACTCTAACCTTGACCAGAAGGAGGAAATAATAATAATAATGTTTTGTTTTCTAGACCAGAATGCTGCAGTCAGGAAGCAGGAGTGACTCTAACAACCTGACATCCACAAGAGACCCGGTCTGGTCAGCCACCTGTGGTACAGTCCTGACCCGGTCTGGTCAGCCACCTGTGTACAGTCCTGACCCGGTCTGGTCAGCCACCTGTGGTACAGTCCTGACCCGGTCTGGTCTGTCTCCTGTGGTACAGTCCTGACCCGGTCTGGTCTGTCTCCTGTGGTACAGTCCTGACCCAGTCTGGTCAGCCACCTGCGGTACAGTCCTGACCCGGTCTGGTCAGCCACCTGCGGTACAGTCCTGACCCGGTCTGGTCAGCCACCTGTGGTACAGTCCTGACCCGGTCTGGTCTGTCTCCTGTGGTACAGTCCTGACCCGGTCTGGTCAGCCACCTGCAGTACAGTCCTGACCCAGTCTGGTCAGCCACCTGTGTACAGTCCTGACCCAGTCTGGTCAGCCACCTGCGGTACAGTCCTGACCCGGTCTGGTCAGCTACCTGTGGTACAGTCCTGACCCGGTCTGGTCTGTCTCCTGTGGTACAGTCCTGACCCGGTCTGGTCAGCCACCTGTGTACAGTCCTGACCCGGTCTGGTCAGCCACCTGTGGTACAGTCATGTTTCAAACTACGTCCTATAAACCTCTACCCAGCCTGCAATATATTATTAAGCCTCAAATTGGGTCAAATGAACTCCTCCTATAATTGTTTAAGATCAATACGGAAACAGGTTGGAGGGAAACGTTTCTGACAAGAAACCAGCTCTGAGATCCGGTGATGTAGATGAGAGCACCGATACAATACTGCTTATCTTGCGGTGATGACAAGTGAATGTATTAAGGCATTCAGTTTGTTTGTTTGAGTCAAACAAGTTCACCTGCTTATTGAGAGAGATTGCATATGTCTGGCCTCCAGTCTCCGCCCTCCAGGGACAGAAAGATATGTTTGAACCCTAACCCTAACCCTAACCCTAACCCTAACCCTAAGCCTAACCCGTCCTGATATCATACTCTTTTATCTGAGCCAAGAAGGGTTTGAAACCAACGTTGTTTGAGAGGCACAAAGCCGTCCACGTTGCTTCTGAGCAGTCATGTGCTTTTTCTAATCGTCTACTGAGTGCTGTTGGAGGAATCACCTGCTAGACCAATGAGCTAGGACTGAGGTAACGTTATGGTAGGTAATGATGTGGTTAGCACCTATCTCAACGACTAGCACAGGGCAGCGGCGACCAGGAAAAGGCTTCAAAGACAACACACTGAATACTGTTTCAGGAACAAAAACGGTGACTTCTAGTCACGAAAATCTGAAGAAATAGAAAATCTAAATGTTTTATGATACTTGAATATCTTGTGACTTGGCTCGTGAGTAAAGAAAGTTGACGGACTCTAACAACAGTAATGGCCTCTCCTTCACTCTGGTGAGATGATTGTGTTTGCGAGGAGGAAGTAGAAGGTCCAAATGATCACTATGCAATATAGCTAACACCATGTACACGTCAGGGCTGTTTGAAGTGCTTCTACAGTTCATGTTCAGAGCCTCGGCAGGCTGGGGTCCATCGCTGTTTCTTTGTCTGGAGATTCAATGTAATTGGCTGCCTCTTGCAATTTCAACAGCATAGCCATCTGAAACACAGAGAGAGAGAGAGAGAGAGAGAGAGAGAGACAGAGAGATGGTGGAAAGTTTAGGGCAAGGCAATCACTTGATAGTCATGGTACAGTATAAGGGACATGAACTTGAATCATCCTCCTCCTCATCATCATCATCCTCATGACTCCAGTTCCTCACCAGGGGGTCCAGGGTGTCCATGGAGCTGGGCGGGGTGTCCTGGTGGGGGCGGGTCTCGCTGGGGGGGGCAGCGCCCCCGGTGGCTGTGCTGGGGGGGGGCAGGTGGAACAGCCGGGCCTGGTCCTGCTGGGCTGACGGCCATGGCAGCGTCCCTCTGACCCACTCCACCGGGTCCTCCCACACCGCCTTCTGACCGTGCACCTGCAGGGACGCCCACGCCATGGCAACCAACGCCATGGCAACAACGTTATTGAGACACAGAGACAAGAGGAGCCTAACACTACACACTAACACTAGCTCTATATGAGGAGGAGGGGGGGGGGAGGAGGAGGAGGAGGGAGGAGGAGGAGGAGGAGGAGGGGAAGGAGGGGGAAGAGGAGGAGGAGGAGGAGGAGGAGGAGGAGGAGGAGGAGGAGGGGGAGGAGGTGGGAGGAAGAGAAGGAGGAGGGAGGAGGAGAAGGAGGGGGAAGAGGAGGAGGATGAGGAGGGGGAGGAGGTGGGAGGGGGGAGGAAGAGGAGGGGGAGGGGGAGGTCTGAACTGTCTCACCTTGATTCCATCCTTGGCTCCCTCCTGCAGGTAAGGGATGATGGAGTGGTTCCACAGGTCAATAAACCAGGAACGGAACTCCTCCACGGAGACCGGACAGGACAGGAAGAAACAAGGGCCTAGAGAGAGAGAGAGAGAGAGAGAGAGAGAGAGAGAGAGAAGTTGTTGTGAAATTCCATATCCTCATTCCAGGTCCAAAGAGGTCTACAAGAGTCCTCTGTGTCAGGGGATATGATGTCATACCGATGAGGAAGTCGGAGGTGCTGTGTTTCTCCAGGAAGGTGTGCAGGTGGTACCAGAGCTTGGGCACCCAGTCCAGCACCCGGAGCAGATCCTCATTGGTCAGGCTCTGCTCATCCTCCGCCTCCATCAACTTCCTGTGCAAGTAGCGAACCAGGAAGCCGTTGGCTGGCTCCACGTTATTGGAGAAGGTCACCATCCTGGACGGAAGGGGGCCGGACGCCAGATAGACGGGAATAGAATAACAATATAATACCACATACCAGCAGATAACCAGCAGATAACCAGCAGATAACCAGCAGATAACCAGCAGAGACCAGTGGTGCCTCACCTGAAGCTGAGGTGTAGGCCATGGTTAGGGGTCATCTTCACCGGTTGGTTGGTGGTTCCTATGATGTAAGGACTGGAACACACACACATCAGGTTAGAACCCATCATGGAGCCTGAACGTCTCTGAAGGCATGATGTTAGGGGACATTTGGTTTATATACATTCAAGACTGGAGTATCTGAGAGTGCAGTGTGTGTATGCATGAGGGCGTGCATGCGTGCATGCGTGCGTGCGTGGCCTCACCATCGGTGGTATTTGCAGGTGAGGGCCCCGTTGACCAGCTCACTGATGGCTGCGGCATCATGGATGTCATCCAGGATAACAACCAATGGGATCTCTGCAGTGCTGGTCTCCCGGTCAATCTGATTGGCCAGGTTGGACAGGTAGAGCTGAAGATCCTGCAGAGAGAAAGAGAAAAGAGAGAAGAAAGGAAGAGAGAGAGAGAGAGAGAGAGAGAGAGAGAGAGAGAGAGAGGTTATCTGATCCTACCTGCCACATGATAAATAGAAGTAGATAAATGGCAGACAGAGAAATACAGACGACAACTAAACCATGGCTTTTACTACGGTATTCCCTGGCCTTTATGAGAGAGGTATTCCCTGGCCTTTATGAGAGAGGTATTCCCTGGCCTTTATGAGAGAGGTATACCCTGGCCTTTATGAGAGAGGTATACCCTGGCCTTTACTATGGTTTTTCCTGGCCTTTACTATGGTATTCCCACAGCGTTACCTTGCAGGACTGGCGGTGCATGTTGAAGGTGGTGGCGGTGGCGTGGCTGGGCTCGCGCCCGCTGCGCTCCACCAGGTACTGGGTCAGGTGGGAGGCCAGGTAGCTCTTCCCGGTGCCGCTCGGCCCGGTCATGATCAGGCGCCGGTGTTTCAGCAGGAGGCTGATGTAGTGCTGAGTCATGGGCTTGGGGATCAGCGTCTCAAACACCAGGCTGTCCACACACTTCTCCTTCAGGCCTGGAGGGAGGGAGGGACGGAGGGTTAGGGTTAGGATTAGGGTTAGGACAGGTGAGTTAGAGTTAGGGTTAGGACAGGAGGGTTAGGGTTAGGGTTAGGACAGGAGGGTTAGGACAGGTGGGTTAGAGTTAGGGTTAGGACAGGAGGGTTAG
>NC_139658.1:25868806-25885249 GCF_951799395.1 Argentina silus | reverse complement strand
GTGAAACCTGAGCCTGGCATGTCTGGGGGGGGGGGGGGGGGTGCATGGTAACTTGCAACACCCCCTGGCACCTAGCTGGTGTATGGAGCACGTCCAGGAGTTCATAGGAGGTGAGCGTCTTTAATGTAAACATCAGGGGAAACGAGGGGAAACCAGCAGGCTCCTGTGACCTGCTGCAGGAAACCAACGGAAAAGAAAATGTGGAAAAGTCAGTTGTGGTTTTGTACGGCTCTTCAGCCTCTGAAAGCTCTAGTGGCCATGGCAACATTCCACCTGTGTGATTGGTTGGTCAGCTGGCTGGTGAGCCTCGGCTCAGTCCTGATGGGTCTGTTATTCTACTGTCATGTGATTGTCATGTGACCAACAGCAACCTCTGGACAACGCCTCAACTCACCGAGGAATAGTTAGACGACGCGTTGGACGCCAAGGACAGGACCGACCCGTGGACTGGAAGAAAAGGAGAGGAGAGAAGGAGAGAAGGAGAGAAGGAGAGAAGGAGAGCAGTGAGGATACACACATGGCTCAGTCCTAATCATACTTTACACAACAGGTTCACCTGGAATATCGCAGTAAAGGGAAAAGCATGTCCATCACACTGCTGACAACACTGAAGAGGACAGACAGGCTGACCGGGCCGCCTCAGTTGGCCTCGACATACTGTCCTGGAACTGATCCAAATGGAGGAGTTGCCTGCTTCTCTCAGTCCAGAGAAACCAGCCTGTCAGTCTGCTTCTCTCAGTCCAGAGAAACCCCCCTCCCCCACCCCCACCCCCCCAGCTGACCCCCCGCCTCCACCCCCACCACTCCCTAGCTGACCCCCCCCCCGGCTGACCACCCACACCCCACCCCCCACCCCCCCAGCTGGCTCACCATCGTCCCCAGGCTCGCGGAAGGAACCGGAGCGCATCATGCTCTTGGGCCGGTCGGCCAGGGAAAGGCTGCTGCCCAGGGGGGAGGAGCTGTAGAGGTCGTAGGGGTCGCTGGTGGGGATACTGTTGGAGCGGCTGATCCTGGGGGTGCCCGGGGTGGGGGCCACTGGAGGACAGACAGGAGAGTTGAGTCAGGGGGTACACTACAGTATAAGGACACACACACACACTGACACTGACACACACACACACTGACACTCACACACACACATTGACGTTCACTCACTCACACACACACACACTCACACTGACACTGACACTTACACACACACACCTATGTATGACCACTGATCCTGATGACTCAGTGTAAGTAGACACGGGTTCCTCCACAACAGAGTGATAAATATATCCTGACTGAGCCCCCCCCCCCCCCCCCCCCCTGACTGAGCCCCCCCCCCCCCCCCCCCCCCTCCTGACATAGTTCACATGTATAAACAACCTCCTGAGACGGTCACATGTCACCCAGACAGCCAGGGCTGACTCCAAACGACAGAAGCCATTAGGACTATTCCTGACAGATAAGCCATTAGGACTATTCCTGACAGATAAGCCATTAGGACTATTCCTGACAGATAAGCCATTAGGACTATTCCTGACAGATAATGTCAACATGGAGTCTTGTGAGCGCATACATTACTGTACTCAGGCATTCTCTGTAAACTGCGAAATGTCTCTAAAAATCATCCTCAACATGACCCTGTAAGACTAACCCAAGGCCTAACCCTAACCCCAACCCTGTAAAACTAACCCTAACCCTAACTTGTCAGACTAACTCTAACCCTAACCCTGTAAGACTATGCCTAACCCTAATCCTAACCCTGTAAAACTAACCCTAACCCCAACCCTGTAAGACTAACCCTAACCCTAACCCTGTAAAACTAACCCTAACATGCACTGGACCGGTCAATTTTCAGAATCATTCCAGTACCCAGAGAGACCAGGTATCTAAATGATACGTTGTCTCAGACTAACCTGATGAATAAATAAATAAATAAATAATAAATTAAATGTGTCCAAAGTTGGTTTATCATGTACTGTTCTGTAGTCTGTGGGGCCTAATGAAGCAGGATGATTCCTGGGACGAGGGAGGAGGGAGGAGGGAGGAGGAGGGAGGAGGGAGGAGGGAGGAGGGAGGAGGAGGAGGGAGGGGGAGGAGGGAGGAGGGAGGACCGGACGTACCCACGTTGGTGAGGGGGGCCTTGCCAGAGGAGGGGGGGTGTGTGTGGGTGGGGGAGGGCAGCTGGGGGGGGCTCTCGCTCTCCGCCACGCAGACGATGGTGTGGGAGTGACGCCTCTCCTTGCCCTCGCCGTCCGGCCCACCGGAACCATAGCGACTAAATCACATCAACATCAAATGTTACTTGTTATTTGTCACATACAAAATAAACTAGACACAGCACCGCAACACGCTTCAGAACGCAACAACAACAACCAACCATGCAGAAATAATACGAATAACAATAACATCAGGTGACTAGTCATAGCAGCAGAAACTCAACAACCACTGCATAGAGGATCTGAGACATCGGATGGTTCTAGTGTGTGGTTCTAGTGTGGTTCTAGTGTGGTTCTGGTGTGGTTTTAGTGTGGTTCTAGTGTGTGGTTCTAGTGTGGTTCTAGTGTGGTTCTGGTGTGGTTCTAGTGTGGTTCTAGTGTGTGGTTATAGTGTGGTTCTAGTGTAGTTCTAGTGTGGTTCTAGTGTGTGGTTCTAGTGTGGTTCTAGTGTGGTTCTGGTGTGGTTCTAGTGTGGTTCTAGTGTGTGGTTCTAGTGTGGTTCTAGTGTGGTTCTGGTGTATGGTTCTAGTGTATGGTTCTAGTGTGGTCCTAGTGTGGTTCTAGTGTATGGTTCTATTGTGGTTCTAGTGTGGTTCTAGTGTATGGTTCTAGTGTATGGTTCTAGTGTGGTTCTAGTGTGGTTCTGGTGTATGGTTCTAGTGTGGTTCTAGTGTGGTTCTAGTGTGGTTCTGGTGTATGGTTCTAGTGTATGGTTCTAGTGTGGTTCTAGTGTGTGGTTCTAGTGTGGTTCTAGTTTGGTTCTGGTGTATGGTTCTAGTGTATGGTTCTAGTGTGGTTCTAGTGTGGTTCTAGTGTGTGGTTCTGGTGTGGTTCTAGTGTGGTTCTGGTGTATGGTTCTAGTGTGGTTCTAGTGTGGTTCTAGTATATGGTTCTAGTGTGGTTCTAGTGTGGTTCTGGTGTATGGTTCTGGTGTGTGGTTCTAGTGTGTGGTTCTAGTGTATGGTTCTAGTGTGGTTCTAGTGTGTGGTTCTAGTGTGGTTCTAGTGTATGGTTCAAGTGTGGTTCTAATGTATGGTTCTAGTGTGTGGTTCTGGTGTGTGGTTCTAGTGTGGTTCTAGTGTGGTTCTAGTGTATGGTTCTGGTGTATGGTTCTAGTGTGTGGTTCTATCGTATGGTGGCGGTGCTGTACGTACCCTAGGCCCTTCTTAGGTAAGGTGTTCCTGTCCGTCTGCAGACTGGGAGGGAAAGACACAGTGAGTAGAACCATCCAGGGTTTAGCTTTTATTACTGTTTATTTGCCATGCAATCAGTTCTCATCAAGTGTTGGAATGTGGTAGTTTTTGCACACCCACCTGTCAGGGAGGTTGAGGGAAGCTCTGCTCCCAGCCCCCCAGGTCCCTGGTCCCCTTATCTCGTCCCTGTCCCTGTCCCTGTCCCTGTCCCTGTCCCTGTCCCTGTCCCTGTCCCTGTCCCTGCTCTCTGCCCGGACGTAGGCCCCACTGGGGGGGATGCTCATCTGCAGAGGCAGGGACTCCAGGCTGCGGTGGTACCCAGACAGCTTGGGGTAGAGCATGGGAGAGCCACCCAGGCTGAGGGGCTGGCTGGGGTAGGAGGAGGGGGAGCCGCCCAGGCTGAGGGGCTGGCTGGGGTAGGAGGAGGGGGAGCCGCCCAGGCTGAGGGGCTGGCTGGGGTAGGAGGAGGGGGAGCCGCCCAGGCTGAGGGGCTGGCTGGGGTAGGAGGAGGGGGAGCCACCCAGACTGAGGGGCTGGCTGGGGTAGGAGGAGTCCAGGTGGAGGACCGGGGCGGGGCTGGGGGTGAGGCGGGGGGCCGTGCCGCGGGAGCCGGCCAGGTCCTGGAGCTTGGAGTAGGGGGGCACTTTGGGAGGGAGGTCCTGGATGGTCAAGCAGGAGTCCAGGCTGTTGGAGCTGACCTTGTCCAGGTGGGCCAGGCTGGGCGGGCGCCCCAGGGACTTGCTGCTCAGCATCCTATGAATTAGGCATGAGTCGTCGAGAACAGAATGTCAGAACCAGGATGAGTCCAGAGCCCCCTGCTGTCAGCTCAGGGCTTCATGAATAAAACATGGGGGTGAAACACCAGAAGCAGAAAGACAGTGACTTGTTTACGTTTGTCTTTTAGCTGTAGTTGCATAAGCAGAACAACAGAGCAGAAGAAGACCCTGAAACACACCGTCCTGCCGCACGACTTATCGCTGTCATAATACGTTGTTTCTACATGTATCGGTTAGTTAAAGGCCCACATTAGTCATGTTGACGTTGTTTAGCTGATGTATGACATCTGGTGCTGCACAATGAAAATGCACATTGGAGCTGCTCCAAAATTGAAGTCCCAAAATTGCCATTTAGGTCGAAGTATGTGTATTTTTTCTATTCCTCCTAAAACAATTTTCGACACATTGTGACGTTTGACGTTTCAGAGCTCAGGGCTCTGAGGTGTCACGTGACTAGCCTGTTTGTAAAGTTAGTCAAACAACTTTTCAAAACATTATTTTGAGAATTCCTCCTAGCTATATCTGGAATTACTTTCCCAGATAGCTCAATAAACTCACTCGGTGTTTCTGTTCTTTGAGTATTTTTTCAAGAGAAGCCAGGAAGCAGAACTGGCTGGCTTGGGTCTTTGAGTTTACAATAGCTAACACAGCTAACATAGCTAACACAGCTAACACAGCTAACACAGCTAACATAGCTAACACAGCTAACACAGCTAACACAGCTAACACAGCTAACATAGCTAACATAGCTAACACAGCAAACATGGCTAACACAGCAAACATAGCTAACACAGCTAACACAGCTAACATAGCTAACAATGCTGAATGGGGTTTTGGCGTGCGTGGCGGCCATACCTGGGTGTGGTGGGCGAGGACACCCTCCGCAGCCCCTGCAGCTTGGCGCTGGCGTCCCCACAGCAGTCGCTCTGGCTGTCCTCCCCAGATGCCACGGCCTTGGCCTTGGCCCGCTCCTTCTCCTTCTCCCGGTCCGTCTGGTTCACCGGCCCGGTGCTGCTGCCTCTGCTGCCCATCTTGGAGCCCCCGCCGCAGGGCTCCTTCAGCCTGGGGGAGGGGGAGGGCGAGGGCGAGGGGGAGGGCGAGGGCGAGGGGGAGGGGACAGGCTTCAGGCTGAGCAGGCTGGCCTCCACGCTGCTACCGATTGGCCGAGACCCGGGGCGACCAATCAGGCTGAGGGTGCTGGACTTGGCGGGGCGGGGCAGACTGCGGTACTGGAGGCTGTTCCTGTTCCCCAGGAAGCCCTGCTCACTGCTGGCGTCAAAGCTGTTCTTACGCCCCCCTCCTCCTCCTCCTCCTCCTCCTCCTCCTCCCATCGGTTTCACAGGGATGCCTGAGGACCGTGGCATCTTACCCACTGTGGCCGAGCCGCTGGAGATGGTGGCGCCCCCTGCTGTGAGGACGGTGGCGGTGGCTGGAGGCTTTTTGTAGCCGAAGGAGGCCCCGGCGGAGGACCCAGCGCTGGGCTTGACCAGGCCGGAGGGGGGCTTGCGGTGGTCCCTCCCGGCGTCCGAGCAGGACCGCTGCAGCCCAGAGTTCTTCAGGGAGAGCCTGGCCTTGTCCACCGCCTGCTGGTCGCTCCTGGGAGCTGCAGACAGGAAGGCATCAGTCCTCCAGCAGCAGAATCATGCAGCTGAGCGGTTTGTGCTATCATAACACAGATTGAATAAGTACTGTGTTTTCACGTACAGTACTGTGCCGTGATCAAATGACTGTGTTAAAACATGTTATTACAATGTAATTACTTGAGTAATTACAGCATTAATACACAGGTACAGTAGAGGAGCAGCTTAAAGGGTTACTGGGCTATGCTTGTGTTTTGCTGCAGTACTACAAGGTCACACACATCTCTTGGAATTCATAAATGATAATAAGTATGATTATGTATGATTATTATGAATACATGAAAGTAAAGTAAAGCTTGCAGCTGTTCTGGGGTGTGGAACAGAGTTCTAAAAGACGACATCACCAGAACACCGGATGGATGACATCATCAGAATGAGCCACATTGGAAAACAGGAGGAATCACCTCACCAACATTCTACTCAGAACCAGACAGAGTGCTTCACATCCCTGTAGGAGAACCCTTCTGGGTTCCATCTTCAAACCTTTCCACAGAGGGTTTGAAATGGAACCCAAAAGGGTTCTTCAAAGGGTTCCCCTACAGGGACAAATGAAGAACCCTTTTGGAACCCTTTTGTTTCTGAGTGTATGTCCAGTCAGATTATCTGGTTTGGTCACTAGGGCAACTGTACACATGTCAGCAGAGAGAGTCAACATGCTGCATAAGCAAGAAACAGCTGTGTTTACTTAGACATGTTTTATGTAGAGAGTGACTCAACAACACACACACACACACACACACACACACACACAGACATACACATACACATAACTTTTGTGACTGGCCACACACAAAAGCTTAAAGGTACAAACTGCTCAATAAAATCTCCTGCCACCTTCTCAGGGTCAGTGGAGATATGACATCAGACCCATGTACAGTATTCATCTTTTAAAGGAGGAAATCTGCCACCTCTGGTCACCATCGCGAAATTCAGTTCAAAGTTCAAAAGAACAACATCCTCCCCATTAATAACATAACCCCCTAGAAATGGACATTAGTGTTGGACATTAGCTGTCAGGTTTCTGAACGCACTCACGAATCGAAGAGGCAGCCACCTGAGACAGAAAGATGAAATCTGCAAACTGCTTTTAGAAAACGCTTTTTCCGTGGGTGAGGGAGGGAGATGGAGGGAGAGAGATGGAGAGAGAGAGATGGATGGAGTGAGGAGGGGAGAGAGAGAGAGATGGAGAGAGAGGTGGAGGGAGAGAGGAGGGGAGAGAGAGATGGAGGGAGAGAGGAGGGGAGAGAGAGATGGAGGGAGAGAGGAGGGGAGAGAGAGATGGAGGGAGAGGAGGGGAGAGAGAGAGAGATGGAGGGAGAGAGGAGGGGAGAGAGAGAGAGATGGAGGGAGAGAGGAGGGGAGAGAGAGAGAGATGGAGGGAGAGGTGGAGGGAGAGAGGAGGGGAGAGAGAGATGGAGGGAGAGGAGGGGAGTGAGAGAGATGCATTTTGCAATGCAAAAGCAAACTGGTAAATTGCCAGTTATTACAATTATTCCCATGTGAAAGCTACTACACACACACACACACTCACACACACACACACAACACTGCGTGTGAACTGAACTCCCAGACTGTATTTCTCCCCTCCAGAGCGGTGCCAACGGGCATACCTCACCATGACAACCTCCCACTAATCAGACCAAACTAGTCGAGACAGAGAGACGGAAATGAGGATGGAGAAGATGAATGTTTCAGCTGTTATCCAATCATAATGAGCCACAACACCTCAACACAACATGGCTGCTGTGTTCAGAGGCACAGGAGGAGAGGATGCTGTGTTCAGAATTCTCAAGGTGATTGTAGGGTCAGGGTCAGGGTCAGGGTCAAGGTTAAGGTTAAGGTTAAGGTTAAGGTCAGGGTCTGGGTCTGGGTCAGGGTCAGGGTCAGGGTTAGGCTTGGGGTCGGGGTCGGGGTCAGGGTCAGGGTCAGGGTTAGGGTTAGGGTTAGGGTTAAGGTTAGGGTGCACAGTAATCCTAGGCCTACACAGTCAATCGGGTTTGTGGTGAAAGGGTTAATTTTGGATAAGGACCGGCGGACAGATGAAGTGAGAGAAACAGAGGTGATCCCTCTCTTTAAGGACGTTGTCTTCCTCCAGCGTTCCTGAGCAGTAATCTGCTGTGAGACCGCGGTTCCTCCGTCCCTGTGGAACCACTCCAAACATGTGGATTCCATTTACAGGAGATTATTGATGATAGATATCTCACAATCATGTTCCTCAGCCTGCTCCCACGATTACACACCCTATTCTAATACACACCCTCTACTAATACACACCCTCTACTAATACACACCCTATTCTAATACACACCTCTAATACACACCCTATTCTAATACACACCCTATTCTAATACACACCCTATTCTAATACACACCTCTAATACACACCTCTAATACACACCCTATTCTAATACACACCCTATTCTAATACACACCTCTAATACACACCCTATTCTAATACACACCCTATTCTAATACACACCCTATTCTAATACACACCCTCTACTATTACACACCCTATTCTAATACACACCCTATTCTAATACACACCCTATTCTAATACACACCTCTAATACACACCTCTAATACACACCCTATTCTAATACACACCCTATTCTAATACACACCCTATTCTAATACACACCTCTAATACACACCTCTAATACACACCCTATTCTAATACACACCCTATTCTAATACACACCTCTAATACACACCCTATTCTAATACACACCCTATTCTAATACACACCCTATTCTAATACACACCCTCTACTATTACACACCCTATTCTAATACACACCCTATTCTAATACACACCCTATTCTAATACACACCTCTAATACACACCTCTAATACACACCCTATTCTAATACACACCCTATTCTAATACACACCCTATTCTAATACACACCTCTAATACACACCTCTAATACACACCCTATTCTAATACACACCCTATTCTAATACACACCCAATTGTAAGGCAAATGTATCAACTGTTTCCTCCCACAAAAAGACCATAATGTATGTATGAGTGTTTACATGACAGAGAGAGAGAGAGAGAGAGAGAGAGAGAGAGACAGAGAGAAAGAGAGAGAGAGGCAGAGGCAGAGAGAGAGAGAGACAGAGAGAGAGAGAGAGAGAGAGAGAGAGAGACAGAGAGACAGAGAGAGAGAGAGAGAGAGAGACAGAGAGAAAGAGAGAGAGAGGCAGAGAGAGAGAGAGACAGAGAGAAAGAGAGAGAGGCAGAGAGAGAGAGAGAGAGAGACAGAGAGAGAGAGAGAGAGAGAGACAGAGAGAGAGAGAGAGACAGAGAGAGAGAGAGAGAGAGAGAGAGAGAGAGGTTATCTGTATCTCACCTGCCACCTTCAGCATGCTCTGGGAGGTGTGTGTGATGGGGGAGGTGACGCCCACGGGGGGGTGGCGTCCTTTCTTAAAGCCCCCCGATTGGCCGAGGCTGGAGGGCTTCCTCACCTCCCCTCTGCCCCCCCCAGAGTCCTCCCCGGCGCCCTCTAGAGGCCGGATCTTCCTCCACTTGCTGTGGGACTCGGTCTTCAGGCTCCCCGTGTCGTAGCTGCTGGAGTCCAGCCGGCGTGGCGCCTTGGCGTCCTCGCTGTACCAGGAGAGACCGCTCTCCACCAGGGACCGCTTCTCTGCATCCGTACGCAGCTGGGGAGGGATGGGGAGGGATGGGGGGGGGGCACAAGGAGGGCAACCAAGCCTGAGTGAAAGTGTGTTTGTGTCGCCTCTAATCTGCAGCCAATCAGATGGTCCACCTGCCAGGGGGAGGTCATGTGACAGCTAAAGGGTGTGTGTGTCTGCGTCCTGCTCTGACCAGGAGGATATATTACAAATACAACAAATAAATGAAAGGTTTGGTTTTCCTGACGGCTGAAGGCTGCATCACCGTGATCTCACACCATCAGTATTTACTATTATTATTATCATATTATTATTCAATGTTCTTTCATTATTATTATTATTATTATTATTATTATTATTATGAGCTGCCTGATTAAACTAAAGCACCCCTAAAACTAACCCTATCCCTATCCCTATCCCTATCCCTAGCCCTATCCCTATCCCTAGCCCTATCCCTAGCCCTAGCCCTATCCCTATCCCTATCCCTAACCCTAGCCCTAGCCCTAACCCTATCCCTAGCCCTAGCCCTAACCCTATCCCTAACCCTAGCCCTAACTCTAACCCTAACCATAACCCTAACTCTAGCCCTATCCCTATCCCTATCCCTAACCCTATCCCTATCCCTAGCCCTAGCCCTAGCCCTAGCCCTAACTCTAACCCTCATATTTCATCTCTCCAGACTGAGAGTAAGAAAGATGTTGTGTTGCCATGATAACGTGAACGAATCTGATTGTGTGTGTTTGGATCGGAGGGGAGCTCAGACTGTCAGGGTGATAAATGATCCATCGCTTCACTGGGAACAAAATGACTTGATTTGAGACGCTTCCGCTTATAGGACAGGGTGAGTCACACACGCAGGCTGAGCTAAGGCAGACTGGGCTAACCCTAACCCTGGGCTAAGGCAGGCTGGGCTAAGGCAGACTGGGCTAACCCTGGGCTAAGGCAGGCTGGGCTAAGGCACACTGGGCTAACCCTAACCCTGAGCTAAGGCAGGCTGGGCTAATCCTAACCCTGGGCTAAGGCAGGCTGGGCTAACCCTAACCCTGAGCTAAGGCAGGCTGGGCTAATCCTAACCCTGGGCTAAGGCACACTGGACTAAGGCAGACTGGGCTAACCCTAACCCTGGGCTAAGGCAGGCTGGGCTAACCCTAACCCTGGGCTAAGGCACACTGGACTAAGGCAGACTGGGCTAACCCTAACCCTGGGCTAAGGCAGGCTGGGCTAACCCTAACCCTGAGCTAAGGCAGGCTGGGCTAACCCTAACACTGGGCTAAGGCAGGCTGGGCTAACCCTGACGCTGGGCTAAGGCAGGCTGGAACACTGATCTAAATGATGAGGACAAAGAAGTTGAACTTTACTTTCGTATGACTAACATTGCGAGAGCCAATAGTTGTGTAAACAGGAAAGCTCCTGTGATTAAGTCCTCTCCCTCAGACTGCAGACTGCAGCTCACACATCCAACACAAACAGGTCCGCCCTGGGAGCAGCCAGAGCCAATGAAGGCCTGGGTGACCTACTCTAACCCAGCATGCTGTCCCAAGCTAGCTTTCAGGACCTCTCTCTCTCTCTCTCTCTCTCTCCATTCCCCTCTCTCTCTCCCTCCCTCCCTCCCTCCCTCTCTCCCTCTCTTACTCACCATGACAGAGGAGTTGCGTCTTGAGCCGAGGGGCGTGGTCGGCAGGGAGGTGAGGGAGGAGCTGGCGTTGAAGTCCTCGGAGCTGAGGTTGTCTGAGGCGTCGCTGAGGCCGCTGCTGATGGAGCTGCTCTCATCCCAGCTGTCAGGAGAGAGGTCAGAGGTCAGAGGTCACAGGTCACAGGTCAATCAGGTGGAGTGTCAGTACAGCGGGAGGTCATAGTTCAGGTGATGCAGCAATATTAGAGACATGGGTGGGGGGGGGGGGGGGGGGGGGCAATAGTGTCAACAGGTTTGACATGTAACGCAGGCAGCGATCCAACAGGACTACTTCACCCTGAGACACTGTCAGACACAAATGGGGGGGAGGGTGTACAGTACGTGCTGCTTTATGTCGTGCTGAGGGGGGGGGGTCGTCCTGGGACAGATGCTGCATACATGGGAGGAGGAGGCTGAGGAGGCTGGGGGGGCTGGGGTTGGGGGGGGGTTACACGGATGAGCAGTCACAGTGGGGCCCGAAAACGCTGCTCACAACTCTGTAAATAACACTGTTATCCTCTGAATACATTTACATGACATCACATTTCACACTCCGATGCACAGATCAGACTTTACATTGTTGTCAAGACGACCACATTCTCAAAGGTCACTGAGGATGAAACAGTTCATGACTGTTCAAAAACGCAGAGTCAGCCGGTCGTTAAAGACCGCTTCGTACGCCGGTTGGCGTTCTGCAGAAACATCTCACGAGCGCTCTCTAAATGGAACTACCTCTTAGATTTCTATAATTACTGGTGTGTTTGTTTCCCCTCATTAGCTTGGCGGCTGTAGGCAGCAATCACATTTATGTCCGGACACACATCTTGCGGCACAGTGGAAAGGTAGATCCAGCAGTAATAAGACCCTAGCAAAGCTTAGTCATTCCAAAACCTCTCCCTCTCTCCCTCTCTCCCTCTCTCCCTCTGTCTGCCTCCCTCTCTCCCTCTCCCTCTCTCCCTCTCTCTCTCTCCCTCTCTCCCTCTCCCTCTGTCTGCCTCCCTCTCTCCCTCTCTCCCTCTCCCCCTCTCCCTCTCCCTCTGTCTGCCTCCCTGCAGAGCTGAATCAACTCTTTGTGGGTTCAGACTCTGCAATTAGCAGAGGCAGGGAACATGGAACTGCATATGTATAAACGCACTGGAGACCAGAATGGCCCAGAGAAATTCTGAGGGAGACGCGGAAATTGTCCGTAATCACATGGCTGACGGTGGAATGAAAACAGAGCATGGAGAGACACTTAGCATCTAGCAGTGGCTGTGTAACCTTAGCACAACACAACACCACAGCCAGACATGGAGAGATAGTTAGCTTCTATTGTACCAGTCATTGTGGACCAGTGGTCTAGTACCATGACCTGGGGTGGACCAGTGGTCTAGTACCATGGCCTGGGGTGGTCCAGTGGTCTAGTACCATGGCCTGGGGTGGACCAGTGGTCTAGCACCATGGCCTGGAGTAGTCCAGTGGTCTAGTACCATGGCCTGGGGTGGACCAGTGGTCTAGCACCATGGCCTGGGGTGGTCCAGTGGTCTAGCACCATGGCCTGGGGTGGTCCAGTGGTCTAGTACCATGGCCTGGGGTGGTCCAGTGGTCTAGTACCATGGCCTGGGGTGGACCAGTGGTCTAGCACCATGGCCTGGGGTGGTCCAGTGGTCTAGTACCATGGCCTGGGGTGGTCCAGTGGTCTAGTACCATGGCCTGGGGTGGTCCAGTGGTCTAGCACCATGGCCTGGGGTGGACCAGTGGTCTAGTACCATGACCTGGGGTGGTCCAGTGGTCTAGTACCATGGCCTGGGGTGGTCCAGTGGTCTAGTACCATGGCCTGGGGTGGACCAGTGGTCTAGCACCATGGCCTGAGGTGGTCCAGTGGTCTAGCACCATGGCCTGGGGTGGACCAGTGGTCTAGTACCATGGCCTGGGGTGGTCCAGTGGTCTAGTACCATGGCCTGGGGTGGTCCAGTGGTCTAGTACCATGGCCTGGGGTGGACCAGTGGTCTAGCACCATGGCCTGGGGTGGACCAGTGGTCTAGCACCATGGCCTGGGGTGGTCCAGTGGTCTAGTACCATGGCCTAAACTGCACACATACACCCATGCATTACTCTCCAAGTCCAAGTTTCTACTCAGAGGTGAACCTCAGAGGTGAAAGTGAGAGTGGGAGAAGGTGTGGTGGGGAGGGGGGGTGCTGGGGGAGGGTGCTGGGAGGGTGGGGGAATATCAACCACATATATGTTTCATCCATAGGGTGGGAAATGTGCTTTTTGTTTTCCGTGGCAGTGATCCAACCTCCAACCTCTCGGGTGATTTCTGAGATTGTGCTTTTATTTGAATTTCTGTTGCTGAGAAAATGTTTTGGTTTGAAAGATTGAGGGAGGGGTTGTGAAGTGGGGTGGGAGGTGGGGGGGGTTGGGGTGGGGGGGGGGGGGTTTAGGGTGGGGAGGGGCAATACGATACACACACTCCTCCCTGGGGCAGCCTAAACTGGGACCAGTTGTGTGCAGAAAGAGGACTTATATTGTACAACTTGATCAGGGGAGGCTGGTGGAGGTAGAAATTGGAGGACGGGCTCATTGTTGTCCATTCCATTGGAATGGAATGAGGAATCATCCTCCATGCATCATAATGAGCCCGTCCTCTGATTTCTACCTCCACCAGCCTCCCCTGATCATGGCACATGCATGTACTTCTGATACCCAGGTCTGAACCCAGGTCTGATACGTGTATGTGTGTGTGATAAGTGTGTGTGTGTGTGTGTGTGTGTGTGTGTGTGTGTGTGTGTGTGTGTGTGTAATAAGTGTGTGTGTGTGTGTGTGTGTGTGTGTGTGTGTGTGTGTGTGTGTGTGTGTGTGTGTGTGTGTGTGTGTGTGTGATATGTGTGTGTGTAGTCAGAGGAGAAGACAGTTGATGACTCTTGGGAGAACATGCCTGTGGTTCAGAGCTCCAGGGATCTCCAGCCAGCCAGATGTCTGTGGTACCACTGCTGCCCCACAACCCTCTGGGAATCAGGGATGGTTTCAACCAATGTTTTAATTGCTTGTGGCAAACAAGTGTCACCTCCCTATCTGGCTAGCCAACCTAAGTATAGTCCAACTTCATGTCAACAGTCAACCATTCTATTTTAGCAAGACTTCCCCTCCTGCAGTATTTCTAACTAACTAACCTTAGTTTTCATAATCACGCCTTATTTTATCAAATTTGATTCATTTGTATATATTTCGGTTTTATTTCGTCTCCTTTCAATGTTTTTATTTATTTGTACTTGTACACAAATGTCTAAACTAAACTAGTTTCATGAGTTAAGTTAGGAAACAAAGACAAGAACAACAATACTGACGGAATGATGTTCTACAGGAGGACATTCTGACCTGAATCTCTGCTGTGACTTTCATCAATGCGAACTCACAGTCATTTAACGACGTGTTATCTACAGACATATGAAACACTGCTGTCATAATCAGATCTAACCTTACCCAGGACGAAACTGTGTTCTTCTTCTCGCTCCAGGCGTTGATCGCAACGGCGCCACTTTTTCAATTATTTTGGGAAAAATCCGCTCATTTTCGCGCAATGTCGACATCAAACAGCGAAGAAATATCGCGTCCCGTAACGTCCGTCCGGCTCCGAGGTGGTTTCATTCAAATTCGCGTCTTCAGCGAGCAACCTCCTGTTCTCCAATCTCCATACATTAGACTGACAAACGGGTAGGAACACCCCCAAAATGTGACCCCCCCCCCCCCCACACACACACACACACACACACACACACACACACACACACACACAAACTCACACACACTCTCTCTCCCCTCCTGATGGCAAACAGCTGTTGCTTAACTGTTTCCAAAACCTCTGCATGTAACATGATCTGACAACCCGACTTTCATCACAAAGTGAAGATACTAATTGTTCAATGACCCTGAAATAACGTCCCTCCAATGAGTATAGATATGGCGAGTTTATCTTCCCTTTCTGACAAAGAAAACCAGAGGCTTTGATTGACAGAGGCTCTCTGAGGAGGACAGGCAGCCACTGATGCAACAACAAGGACAGGACACATGTATGAAGAAGCTATGATCAACATGACTTCATTCCAATGAAGCCAGAAGCAACTCTTTTCCTTGCTCAAATGGGTGGAGAGGTCCTGACACACTGGGTGGAGAGGTTCAGACACACTGGGTGGAGAGGTCCAGACACACTGGGTCACTCTGAGTCACCAACACGTCAACCACATACCCTCAGATGAGGACCAAGACCTCCAGCCATGCCTGAGGAGCCCCCCCCCCCTCATTCTCACCGCGAGCTCATGAGGTCAGAGCCAACCAGTCCAGGAGGTAGCTTCACAGTGGGCCAAGACACCCCCCCCCACCCCCCAGGCCCCCACCCCTCCAACCCCAGCCCCCATCCCAGGACCATGACTCATATCTGACTAGCTGTGCATTGTAACTGTTTACTGTGTCTCATGAAACAGACGTCAAGTTGTTGCAAACAGTCGCCCCGCAATTGGAGTTGCTCCAACCAAGCCTCGAACTTGTGACCTCTGACTCGCCAACACATGTGACCGTCTCCTCAAATACCTCATGTTAACCAGCTACGCTACTGAAAAGCTAGCAAGGTATTTGAACTTGAGGAGTGAGTTTTACCACCTCAACTCGGTTCTACTGGCAGAGCTGTAGAAATGGTCCTAACCCATCACTGTCGCTGCTCCCCAGAAGAGTGGGAGGTCAGAAAGCGTCCTCCTCAAGACTGAAACCAAGAATAACATCCCATAATCTAGCATTCGGAGGAGGGTGGAGGGGAGGAGGGTGGAGGGTGGAGGGGTGGAGGGGTGGAGCACTAACAGAGGCCCTGAGAATGATTCTTAAATATTAATCCAGAATTGGCATTCAATGAGGTCTGGTGCATTCAAGCCCAGCTGAAATATTGATGTGGCCAGCTGAGCCCATTCAGCCACTCTGCAGGTGAAACCAGGGAAAAGCTGCTGTTCAGAACAGCGTTCTAGACAGGTCCATCCAAAGCTCCATCCACAGGTCCATCCACAAGTCTCCACTGGTCTCCACAGGTCCATCCACAGGTCTCCACTGGTCTCCACTGGTCTCCACAGGTCTCCACTGGTCTCCACAGGACTCCACAGGTCTCCACAGGTCCATCCAAAGGTCCATCCACAGGTCTCCACTGGTCTCTACAGGTCTCCACTGGTCTCCACTGGTCTCCACAGGTCTCCACAGGTCCATCCACAGGTCTCCACTGGTCTCCACAGGTCCATCCAAAGGTCTCCACTGGTCTCCACAGGTCTCCACTGGTCTCCACTGGTCTCCACTGGTCTCCA
>NC_139658.1:25843806-25863806 GCF_951799395.1 Argentina silus | reverse complement strand
TACTTGGCAACAATCCATTATAATCTCAGCTGCAAGGATTGTAGACGATGACAGAGCCTTCTGAGGCCTCCAGTGAGAACAGACAAGGACACGTTGGGAAGCACAAACACTTCATACCAACGCAGCAGCAAATGTTGGCCACTTCTGCGCTACATTTAAATGTCACTCAAATGTCAGTGAGACGAGCAGGGAGACCTAAATAACACGATGGCGTCGTGGTTAGCAGCCGGAGGCCGTGCGTTCCTCTGAGAGAGAGTTCTAAATGATGAGGAGCTGATCTGGGACCTGCTGACTGATGAGATACACAGGCTACATGCTAGGACATACTACATACTAGACACATACTAACCTCGGCTCCCTAAAATAAACAACTGTGAAACATAGCCAAGGGTCCCTGGAGGTATGGCTAACATACTAGCCTAGCCTAGCCTAGCTTCCCTGGAGGTGTAGCTAACATACTAGCCTAGCTTCCCTAGAGGTGTAGCTATGTGAGATTAGCTACATACTAGCCTAGCTTCCCTGGAGGTGTAGCTATGTGAGATTAGCTACATACTAGCCTAGCTTCCCTGGAGGTGTAGTTATGTGAGATTAGCTACATACTAGCCTAGCTTCCCTGGAGGTGTAGCTATGTGAGATTAGCTACATACTAGCCTACCATTTGGTCACCAAGCGCTTGTGATTTACTGTAGATTGACACATACAGTATTGCAACATGTAGCGACGCAGTCCTGCAACCGCTACACCAGCTCAGCACAGAGTTCAGCGCCTCATTCTAGATCAGAAATGACACATCGACTCAAACTGTCAAAAGTGTAATGTGTTCAGTACGGCCATTTTAGTGGACACATTTCAGTCCACTCTCTATTTTAACCTCCTATTTTAACTTCCTATTTTAAACTCTCCATTTTAACCTCCTATTTTAACCTCCTATTTTAACTTCCTATTTTAAACTCTCCATTTTAACCTCCTATTTTAACCTCCTATTTTAACTTCCTATTTTAAACTCTCCATTTTAACCTCCTATTTTAACCTCCTATTTTAACCTCCTCGTTTAACAAAGGCAGTCAAACGCTCCTTATGCTTCACACTGTAATAAGGCTTCTTTTCAAATGGAGGAGGTACAGTATTAGGAATTGTGGGTAAAAGGCTGGCTCTACAGTCACTCTCCGGCGCGTTGCCATGGAGACGCAGGAGGAGCTCGGAGAAATTATCTGTTTTCAATGAGCTGAGCTGTCTGTACCAGTATGTGTGTGTGGGTGTGTGGGTGTGTGGGTGTGGGTGTAGGTGTGTGGGTGTGTGTGGGGGTGGGGGTGGGTGTGTGTGGGGGTGGGGGTGTGTGGGGGTGGGGGTGTGTGGGTGTGTGTGGGGGTGGGGGTGGGGGTGGGTGTGTGTGGGGGTGGGGGTGTGTGGGGGTGGGGGTGGGGGTGGGGGTGTGTGGGGGTGGGGGTGGGGGTGAGTGTAGCTCTATCATGAAATGAATTGATGCCAACAAGGAACAGGCATATCATACTAAAACATGCAAATGTATTCAGCAGTACAGTATGAAAGACATCTGAGGAGACTGGAGGTTCGCTCTCTGTCGTTTGAAGCCCTGGATTATCACACCATGTTACCGTATTCCAGGGAGCAGGATTACGCCTTGATTGACAACCACTACCACACTGTACCACAGCTCCTGAATCAAGGACATTTTCTTCTCTATATGACAGTCCCTTCTCCCTTCTCGACATGGCAGTCCCCTCCCTAAACACTGACATGACAGTCCCCTCTCTAAACACTGACATGACAGTCCCCTCTCTAAACACTGACATGACAGTCCCCTCTCTAAACACTGACATGGCAGTCCCCTCTCTAAACACTGACATGGCAGTCCCCTCTCTAAACACTGACATGGCAGTCCCTTCTCCCTTCTCTTTGACTGACCAGAACGGTCTGGACAGGGAGCTGGAACAGACAGTCAGATGTAGGTCTGTGGTGGACTGGGTCCAAGCTGACCACTGGTCAGCAGTAATCTGCTGGGCGTTCCTGTGGGATCTGTGTCCTAACCTCCCTTCAGACTCCTTTCCTCTTTGTCCCTCTGGTTTTCATCTTTTTCATCTCCAAACTACATCTCCACAGCTTCCTGCCTTTCCCCCTCCTGTACTGTAGGTCTGTTTAATGTCTCATCTGAAACTTCCTCTCTCTCTCTCTCTCTCTCCTCCTCTCAGTATTCCGTCTCTTCTTCCTGCCTCTCACCCTGTGGAGTGGTGGGCAGAGTGTGACTGGGGGCTGTGTGATTATGCAGGCCAGTCAGGACTCAATGATAAGTCTAAATCCCCCATATGGAGCAGCGTTAAGGCTGCTCACAGCACACTAGAGAACTGGCCTGGATTCACTGCCTCTCCCAGCCTCCCTCCCTCCCTCCCTCCAGCCATCCCTCCCAGCCTCTCCCAGCCTCTCTCCCTGCCTCTCCCAGCCTCCCTCCCTCCCTCCCTCCCTCCCTCCCTCCCTCCCTCCCAACCTCCATCCCCCCCTGTCTCTCCCTCCCTGCCTGCCTCCATCCCTCCCAGCCTCCCCCTCCCTGCCTCTCCCTCCCCCCTGCCTCTCCCTCCCTGCCTGCCTCCCTCCCTCCCAGCCCCCCTTCCCCTCCCTGTCTCTCCCTCCCTGCCTGCCTCCCTCCCTCCCAGCCCCCCCTCCCCTCCCTGCCTCCCCCTCCCTGCCTCCCCCTTGGTTTCCATCCAGTCACAGAGAGGTCAAACAGACACCATACCTGCTACATGTATTATGGATAGGACATGCTACATGCTACATTGTCATGGAAACAGAGAGTTCAAAGCCAGCCAGGCTGTCTAGCTATAGACTCACCCATTGGCCAGGCTGCTGTAGCCTCTCACCCATTGGCCAGGCTGGTTAGCTATAGACTCACCCATTGACCAGGCTGTAGCTACAGACTCACCCATTGGCCAGGCCCATTAGCTACAGACTCACCCATTGGCCAGGCTGGTTAGCTATAGACTCACCCATTGGCCAGGTTGGTAAACTACAGACTCACCCATTGACCAGGTTGGTAAACTACAGACTCACCCATTGGGCAGGCTGGTTAACTACAGACTCACCCATTGGCCAGGTTGTCATCGTCATCCTCCGGCAGGCTCTTGCCCAGAAGGTCGCTGTCGCTAAGGTAACCAGACTTGAGGTCAGCGTCGTCCACGTCGTCCAATCCCTCGATGAGCTGGATGCGGGAGCCGTGGCCGAGGCGGCTGGGCATGGTGTGGGCCGTGTAGGGGGGGACAGCCTTGCCCCCGCCCCCTGGGTACCCCCCCCCGCCCCCGCCCGTGGAGGAGGGGGCGTCGCCCGCCTGCATGCGGGGGCTGGATTGACCATGGCGCCAGGAGAGAGGAGAGGAACGATTGGACAGGCTGGACATGCTGCGGACGTTGGTGTCATCACTATCATAACCCACGTTACCGTCCAGGCATCTGACAGATAGACAGACAGACAGACAGACAGACAGACAGACAGACAGACAGACAGACAGACAGATAGACAGACAGCGTTACTGATGACATCACAGAACTGGAGGGGAGACAGAAATGAGGGAGAAATGGAGGGGGAAAAAGTAAGACAGAAAGAAAGAAACTACTTTCTCTCCCTGTCAGCGAGCCTTCAGAGAGATCCGTAGTGACACTGAGTCTCTGCTGACCCAGATCCAGTTGGCTCTCAGCCCCCAGCGACCAGAGACGTGTGGCATCTCAGAACTCTTCGTTGTACCTCCCTCCTCCTCCTCCTCCTCCTCCTCCTCCTCTCCCTCCTCCTCTCCCTGCTCTTCCCCCCGTCCACAACCTTCAGCAGCTGCCATCCACACCTGAGGCCCTGACACACGCAGGTGACAACAGGAACAGCGTGTGACAGACTGTGTCATATTAGAGACACTAAAGGGACTTTTCTGACCAGCATCCCATTGACAGACCGACTAGGTCAACACCTAAAACTGACCATAACCGTAACCAAACCCTTAACCCTAACCCTAACCCTAACCATAACCAAACCCTTAACCTTAACCATAACCATAACCATAACCAAATGTTATCAATTTGGAAATTCAGTGACCTGGGGTGGTCCAGTGGTCTAGCACCATGGCCTGGGGTGGTCAAGTGGTCTAGCACCACGTCCTACAGTGCACACATATGCCCATGTTGGCATGGGTGTGAATCTGGCCCGTGGCCTGCTGACATACCCTCTCCTCCTTATTTTCCTGTCTTTCTCCACTCTCTCTATCCAATAAAACTGAAACCTATGACAGTGGGACTGCCTCAATAACCTTTCAAAAAAATGTTTGGGGAAATTCAACATCGGTGGTCAGTCACATCGCTGAGTTTGGAGAAAGTTCTGTGTGGTGTGATGTTGAAGTGGGTCAGGTTTTGTAACAGTCTCCCTATGGAGAGGACCTTCTGCTGAGTCGAGCGGTTACATAACCAGCTGCACCAACCAACCGCCCACATGAATAATGAAAGGCCTGTGTGACCATGTGGGTATTTTTATCTCCTCTAGATGGATAATTCATCAATAGGGAAGTCAAGTGTCTGCTAGAGCCTCAGGAAGGCTGCAGGCGCCCACAAAGCCTCACTGGCACCATGAATCATTGCATAGTGCACCTCAAGAGTGTTATGTATCTTGTTCACTTTCATTAAGAGTGAATCCTGTGAGCAGACTGTATGAGTAGTATATTAAACACTGCTAGAAGATATGTAATTAGCTCAGGATTTATTATGACAGGGAGAGATGAATATGACACGTGTCATAATAGAAGTTTGGTAGGCAATTAAAAACCGACTCTGCGCTCTGTGATGGTTTCAGATATTTAGATTTCCATGTTAGTCATTTAGCACACGCTCTTACCCAGAGCCACTTACAGGAAGTACATTAGTCTGATGTAAGTGAATCAACTCTACATCACAGTCATCGCAAGTAAAACTTGCCAAAAGCTGTCACAATGCTAGAGAAAGGGAGGTATCTGATGTCATTGCTAGCTCTGATGCAGCCACGTGTTGGTCCAGTCTGCTCTGGTAGACAGAGGCAGGGGAGAGGCCCGGTGGCCAAGGTCAGAGTGGCAGAGCTCCGTTAGGTACTGGGATATCTGTCAGTCTGTCTCCAGAACCAGGCAGGCTATCTGTGGGTCTGCAGAGCAGAACCAGGCAGGCTATCTGTGGGTCTGCAGAGCAGAACCAGGCTATCTGTGGGTCTGCAGAGCAGAACCAGGCTATCTGTGGGTCTGCAGAGCAGAACCAGGCTATCTGTGGGTCTGCAGAGCAGAACCAGGCAGGCTATGGAAACGCAGAGCTTATCTCAGGGGGGAAGTCCTCAAGGACACAGCAGCAGAAACATACATCAAAGACTAACCCGGTCGTTGTTATGATCATCACATCCTCGCTGGTTCAAGAGAGAACACAGACAAAAATGTTCAGAATTCTACATGCCTTGAATGCATAATTACTCTTTTGTTCTTGAAAGATGTCAGCCTTTTAAGTTGCTTCGACAATATCCCTCCGGCACAAAGCTAAGCCCTGGTGTCTTTTGTAATAACCTATATCTTATCATGAATCATAATGCAGATGGTCTGAAAGCAGCAACATGCTTGGGAGAGGGATGCCCAGGATGAAGTCAGGGCTGTGAAACAGCGAAGGGCTGTTTGAGAGGGATGGAAGGCAGATGTTGACCCGGTGGCAGCTCTCCAAGCGGGCCGGGCTCCGGGAGGGTAGTTTACACAGCATTGTATTTACTGGATATATCGATCCATGTATCGTGTTTCACCAGTGTATGAGGGCAGTACAGTACATTACATCTCTGGAACAAAGCCATGGCTTACTTCTAGGTTTGAAAACATATTTACTTTCACCTCATACAGTCCAATGGGTCAGGGTTAGTATCTCATACAGGACCGTGGGTCAGGGTTAGTATCTCATACAGGACCGTGGGTCAGGGTTAGTATCTCATACAGGACCGTGGGTCAGGGTTAGTATCTCATACAGTCCAATGGGTCAGGGTTAGTATCTCATACAGTCCAATGGGTCAGGGTTAGTATCTCATACAGTCCAATGGGTCAGGGTTAGTATCTCATACAGGACCGTGGGTCAGGGTTAGTATCTCATACAGGACCGTGGGTCAGGGTTAGTATCTCATACAGTCCAATGGGTCAGGGTTAGTATCTCATACAGTCCAATGGGTCAGGGTTAGTATCTCATACAGGACCGTGGGTCAGGGTTAGTATCTCATACAGTCCAATGGGTCAGGGTTAGTATCTCATACAGTCCAATGGGTCAGGGTTAGTATCTCATACAGGACCGTGGGTCAGGGTTAGTATCTCATACAGGACCGTGGGTCAGGGTTAGTATCTCATACAGGACCGTGGGTCAGGGTTAGTATCTCATACAGTCCAATGGGTCAGGGTTAGTATCTCATACAGTCCAATGGGTCAGGGTTAGTATCTCATACAGGACCGTGGGTCAGGGTTAGTATCTCATACAGGACCGTGGGTCAGGGTTAGTATCTCATACAGGACCGTGGGTCAGGGTTAGTGTCTCATACAGGACCGTGGGTCAGGGTTAGTATCTCATACAGGACCGTGGGTCAGGGTTAGTATCTCATACAGGACCGTGGGTCAGGGTTAGTATCTCATACAGGACCGTGGGTCAGGGTTAGTATCTCATACAGTCCAATGGGTCAGGGTTAGTATCTCATACAGTCCAATGGGTCAGGGTTAGTATCTCATACAGTCCAATGGGTCAGGGTTAGTATCTCATACAGGACCGTGGGTCAGGGTTAGTATCTCATACAGGACCGTGGGTCAGGGTTAGTATCTCATACAGTCCAATGGGTCAGGGTTAGTATCTCATACAGTCCAATGGGTCAGGGTTAGTATCTCATACAGGACCGTGGGTCAGGGTTAGTATCTCATACAGTCCAATGGGTCAGGGTTAGTATCTCATACAGTCCAATGGGTCAGGGTTAGTATCTCATACAGGACCGTGGGTCAGGGTTAGTATCTCATACAGGACCATGTATAGAGCTTTGAACACCTAATGGAAAGGCGCCAGATACAGTAACTCTAATCAAATAGCGCAACAATTTAATTATTACCTGTGATCAAAATGAAACAATGAAACTGAAGCGTGAATGATGGTACGATCTGTGTACGTGGACTCACCCATGGCTGAGCTGTGCCCCCCGTAGACTAGACATGGTATCTTCCAGGTTCTGGCGGAGGTCGAGGACGTTCTGGACCGTGCGTTTTCTCTGTGACTCTGGGTCTGCAAGGACATCATTCACTATGGTCAGACAGTAGTAATAGATCATTCACTATGGTCAGACAGTAGTAATAGATCATTCACTATGGTCAGACAGTAGTAATAGATCATTCACTATGGTCAGACAGTAATAATAGATCATTCACTATGGTCAGACAGTAATAATAGATCATTCACTATGGTCAGACAGTAATAATAGATCATTCACTATGGTCAATAATAGATCAACACACTGCTTTTCTTTATTCACAATAAATATATGATCTCAATTCATTAGCACCATTTTGTTTAGAAGAAAAGCAGCATTTAACTGTGACTCATGAATGTCTCAATAGACAACAGATGTCTGAAGATAGTTGCAAATATAGCAACTGGTTGGTTGTGTTGTTAAATATACTAAATATACTGTACTATAGAATCAATAGCACTGTGTGTGTGTGTGTGTGTGTGTGTGTGTGTGTGTGTGTGTGTGTGTGTGTGTGTGTGTGTGTGTGTATGTGGACAGTGTGTGTGTGTCGACTGAGTGTGTGTGTGTGTGTGTGTGTGTGTGTGTCTGTGTGTGTCTGTGTGTGTGTGGACTGAGTGTTTGACAGGTGTTTGGTGGTTTCACATCATTAGGCAGACACATGTGACTCCCAGGGATCGCTCACCATGGCAACCCTGTTCAACCCCCCCCCCCCCCCGACATGGTACGTTCCTGGCTGTGGAATAGTAATGGCTGCTGGAACTGAGCTGGCCCACCGGGGGGGTGCAGCTGACATTCTATACACACTATGAGACCAACAGGAGATCTTCCATGCCCTTGTGTCTACTCTGTACAGTACATAGCATGTAGCATGTAGCATGTAACGCATCATCTCAAATCAAGGCACAGTCAAATACACACAGACTTATGCACAGGCACGCATGAGTGAGATTACACACACACACACACACACACACGTGATTCCTGATCGATACCCTGGTGCCATTAACCATGAAGAGTCATTTGTTGCAGTGAGAGATTGGCCTCCTCTGAGACAGAGATGGGGGAGGTGAGGGAGGAGATGAGAGGGAGGAGAGGGAGGAGAGGAGAGGGAGGAGAGGGAGGTGATGGAGGAGAGGAGAGGGAGGGGAGGAGAGGGAGGAGAGGGAGGTGATGGAGGAGAGGAGAGGGAGGTGATGGAGGAGAGGAGAGGGAGGTGATGGAGGAGAGGAGAGGGAGGGGAGGAGAGGAGAGGGAGGAGAGGGAGGTGATGGAGGAGAGGAGAGGGAGGGGAGGAGAGGGAGGAGAGGGAGGTGATGGAGGAGAGGAGAGGGAGGGGAGGAGAGGGAGGAGAGGGAGGTGATGGAGGAGAGGAGAGGGAGGGGAGGAGAGGGAGGAGAGGGAGGTGATGGAGGAGAGGAGAGGGAGGTTATGGAGGAGAGGAGAGGGAGGTGATGGAGGAGAGGAGAGGGAGGAGAGGGAGGTGATGGAGGAGAGGAGAGGGAGGGGAGGAGAGGGAGGAGAGGGAGGTGATGGAGGAGAGGAGAGGGAGGGGAGGAGAGGGAGGAGAGGGAGGTGATGGAGGAGAGGAGAGGGAGGTGATGGAGGAGAGGAGAGGGAGGTGATGGAGGAGAGGAGAGGCGTCAGCAGGACAGGAAACACCAGGTGAGGAGTGAGGAGCATCATCTGTATGATATTAATTGGCAGCGTTGATGGAGAATCAAGACGGAAGGAAAGGCCTCAGATAATGTGTCGCTCTGAGGTGCTTCAGCCTGACGTGTACCAGCTGGAAATGAGAGCACTGTATTAAAGAATACACAACCTCTAACACCTCCTCACAGCTTGGGGATATATATATATAATATGTATATATCCTGATTTCATGTAATGTATCGTTTTGAGCACTGCTAATGTAAGCTAAGAGCTGTTGTAGAAGCTAAGTTCAGCACAACGCCCCTGATGGAATTATCCTGCTCAGTGTGACCAGAACCATGAGAAGCTGCAGGACCCGTCCAGCAGACACTGACAGAGCGTCAGTGGACCGTCCAGCTGGAACTCACGACCATGCGGACCGAGACGTCATTCAATGATCCTTTTATACCTATCATTCATAACATACACTATCACATGTAATGTACTATAACTACAATACTCTACTGTAACTATAACTACAATACTCTACTGTAACTATAACTACAATACCCTACTGTAACTATAACTACAATACTCTACTGTAACTATAACTACAATACCCTACTATAACTACAATACTCTACTATAACTACAATGCCCTACTATAACTATAACTACAATACCCTACTGTAACTATAACTACAAAACCCTACTATAACTATAACTACAATACCCTACTATAACTATAACTACAATACTCTACTGGAACTGGAACTATAATACTCATACAATAGTATAATGTAAGGTGTAATACAGTATAATACTGGAGCTGAGTTGGAGAGTATTTATCTCTGTATCCTTGACTCAGCCTCATGCTGTCCTCTACTATCTGTCCTCTACTATCTGTACTCTACTATCTGTACTCTACTATCTGTCCTCTACTATCTGTACTCTACTATCTGTCCTCTACTATCTGTCCTCTACTATCTGTACTCTACTATCTGTACTCTACTATCTGTACTCTACTATGAGACATATGATGGAAGTGATTGACGAGAGGACAGTCATCTATCTCCTGGTCTTATCTGTCAGAGCTGGAAGTTTGATTTACTGATCAATTGATCATCGGGACATATTCTCTTCCTCATTTCAATTCATAACCATTAAGAAGGTCATCAGTCACTTCCAGCACCCTCACTCCCTCTCTGGACCCACAATAACAATGTCATCTACACTGTTTATCATAAAGCAACATGGCAACAACAATAACAACACCATCTGTGTCGTTGTCGGGGAGACGAGCAACGTTCATACAGTGTACCCTGAAACCGGAGGGCCCAGGAGAGGCTGGTGGAGGTAGAAATCGGAGAACGGGCTCATTGTAATACATGAAATGGAATGAGGAATGATATAAAACACACGTAATAGGGTAGAACATATATAACAGTCATGTCCCTCCACATCTGCTTCGGCCATCCAGGCTGCGGCCCAGTGACAGACAGGTCCCTGTGACGGACAGGTCCCTGGTGCGCTGCGTTGCAGTGATGTGTGAGAGAGAAGAGGAGGGTTCCCTCTCAGAATGCAGAAGCAGATCTGAGAGGAAAGACTGCCGACTCCAAATGATTATGTTCTGGGGGATCGTTTCTGCAAACCTGGAAAGACGATCTGGGGGATCGTAATACCAGTGTTTAACCACCTGTTTTGACGTAAGATACGTCAACAACTTAAGATATGTTGCGCAAGAGTTACATGAATTATGCCTTGCGTAACTTTGAGTGGTCAAGTTTAGGGTAAGTTGTCAGGGGAAGGCATAAAGAAAAAATAGTGTCCACAGCGTGATTCGAACCAGCAACGTTCAGATGGTTGATTTCCATATTTAGCTGCCAGTATAGCACAGATTTTATTCTTTGGTTTGCAGAAATGTTTCCCCAGAACGTAATCATTTGGAGACTGGGTTGGATCAGGAACAGCACCAGGAGGCTGGGTTGGATCAGGAACAGCACCAGGAGGCTGGGTTGGATCAGGAACAGCACCAGGAGGCTGGGTTGGATCAGGAACAGCACCAGGAGACTGGGTTGGATCAGGAACAGCACCAGGAGACTGGGTTGGATCAGGAACAGCACCAGGAGACTGGGTTGGATCAGGAACAGCACCAGGAGGCTGGGTTGGATCAGGAACAGCAGCAGGAGGCTGGGTTGGATCAGGAACAGCAGCAGGAGACTGGGTTGGATCAGGAACAGCAGCAGGAGGCTGGGTTGGATCAGGAACAGCACCAGGAGACTGGGTTGGATCAGGAACAGCACCAGGAGACTGGGTTGGATCAGGAACAGCACCAGGAGGCTGGGTTGGATCAGGAACAGCAGCAGGAGGCTGGGTTGGATCAGGAACAGCACCAGGAGGCTGAGTTGGATCAGGAACAGCAGCAGGAGGCTGGGTTGGATCAGGAACAGCACCAGGAGGCTGAGTTGGATCAGGAACAGCAGCAGGAGGCTGGGTTGGATCAGGAACAGCAGCAGGGCTGCTAGCATGTTACCGTACCCTACACCACGCTAGTCTGGACAGTGAGTTTGCATTCTGTACCATAGATCCAATGGTCTGACGTTTTCCTGGTTTTCAGATACAGTATTACCCATCTGGACGTTAATCTACTCAGACAGGTTCAGTGTGTATTGATTGGTTAATCTAGACTGATTTGGCAGTTTGGAACCCATGTGTCTCTCTTTACTGGGCAGTCAATAGATGTGTGTCTGTTTACAGTGAGGAGGGCAGTGAAAGGACCGTCCATCCTCCTCCTACACCCTCGGCTTGTTTACAGTGAGGAGGGCAGTGAAAGGACCGTCCATCCTCCTCCTACACCCTCGGCTTGGCTCCAACCGGGAAAACACCCCAAAGGATATATATTGTATTTGACCTTTATTTTAGCAGTCCCATTGAGACCAAGGTCTCTTTTACAAGGGAGCCCTGCATACACACACACACACACACACACACACACACACACACACACACACACACACGCCCTGCATACACACAGTTTACAACCGTACGTCATACAAATACAAAATTACAACATTATAAAACACAATCAGGAAAAACAAACATATGTTTCAACAAAGAGGTCCTCAATTAAAACTTTATGATGGTGATGGTGGTGGTGGAGGTGTTGGTGGTGGTGGTGGTGGAGGTGGTGATATATCAGTCTACCCTAACCCATTTCACAAGATCTGAGAGCAGATTGAAAACTCATACTTCAAAAAATCCCTTGAGAAATAAAACTTTAATCTCTTGAGTGTTTTCATCTCTTTCATCTTTAATATAGTCTGTTGTCCTCAGTCATCTAGAGAGCCATGGGCCAGAATTCTGAATGCAGAATCAGCCCCTTTCTAAAGAAGCAAACCAATCAAAGTCTTTCAAAAATAGTAAACCGATCAAACTCTTTCTAAAGTAGTAAACCAATCAGACTCTTTCAAAAATAGTAAACCAATCAAATTCTTTCTTAAGTAGTAAACCAATCAGACCCTTTCTAAAGTAGTGAATCAATCGGATTCGTTCTGCCCTCAGAAGAACTTTGATGATGATAATGTGCTGGCCTGAACCACTTCACTCCATATACGTGCTGCTGGAGGTTTAACAGAGGTGATGAGAGAGACACACATCACTCACGCTCTGTCTTCCACACGGAGGACCTGGGTTCTGACCCCTCTCTGATCACACACTGTAGGCCACGGTAAGACTACAAGGGAGAGTTCTCGTCCATGACCGCAGATCCAGATGAGTTAACCTTCTCCAGGTGACGATGTAGGCTACCTACAGTATGTGTTACTGTTCTTCTATAGAGGTGAGTACCATCGCTGCTAACCCTAACCCTGACCCTGACCCTAACCCTGACCCTAACCCTAACCCTAACCCTACAGTATGTGTTACTCCCCAGCCTCCTGCCCTTCCTCCCTTCCTCCCCAGCCTCCTGCCCTTCCTCCCTTCCTCCCCAGCCTTCCTCCCTTCCTCCCCAGCCTCCTGCCCTTCCTCCCCAGCCTCCTGCCCTTCCTCCCTGCCTCCCGCCCTGCCTCCCTTCCTCCCCAGCCTCCTGCCCTTCCTCCCCAGCCTCCCGCCCTTCCTCCCCAGCCTCCCGCCCTTCCTCCCCAGCCTCCCGCCCTTCCTCCCCAGCCTCCTGCCCTTCCTCCCCAGCCTCCTGCCCTTCCTCCCCAGCCTCCCGCCCTTCCTCCCCAGCCTTCCTCCCTGCCTCCCCAGCCTCCTGCCCTTCCTCCCTGCCTCCCGCCCTGCCTCCCCAGCCTCCTGCCCTTCCTCCCCAGCCTCCTGCCCTTCCGCCCTTCCTCCCCAGCCTCCTGCCCTGCCTCTCCTTACGGACAGAACTTCTCGGAGGAATATTCCCAATCAGCCTTTTTATGAAATGGGTTGGATTCCATTTCCCATCGCTATATTCTCATCAATCAGTTTTCCGCCTCCCATTACGGTGTGCATACGGTACGTCCCTTCCTCCCCAGCCTCCCGCCCTGCCTCCCCAGCCTCCTGCCCTTCCTCCCCAGCCTCCTGCCCTTCCTCCCCAGCCTCCTGCCCAGCCTCCTCCCCAGCCTCCCGCCCTTCCTCCCCAGCCTCCCACCCTTCCTCCCCAGCCTCCCGCCCTTCCTCCCCAGCCTCCCACCCTTCCTCCCCAGCCTCCCGCCCTTCCTCCCCAGCCTCCCGCCCTTCCTCCCCAGCCTCCCGCCCTTCCTCCCCAGCCTCCTGCCCTTCCTCCCCAGCCTCCTGCCCTTCCTCCCCAGCCTCCTGCCCTTCCTCCCCAGCCTCCCGCCCTTCCTCCCCAGCCTCCCGCCCTACGGTATGTCCCTTCCTCCAAGTTTCTCAGGAAGTTGATTCTGGATGATTTTTTTTTCCCTCTCTCTCATGAAGTTCTTTTCCCATTCCCGCTGCCGGTTCCAGACAATAGAGGCCAGTGTGTGTTGAGAGAAAAGCAGTTAAATGTGTATCTCCAGCGTGGTCTCATGATGAGACAGGCTTCTCTGTTCCTGTGGGCTGGAGGGCGGCTGATGTCACGTTACGCTAACTAGCTGTCCTAATTTAACTCATCAGGCTACTATGGCATGCGGAGGAGGACCACCACCAATGAAGTCACAGGATGTCGCACAAATAGACTCTCTATACGAAGGAATCAAAACAGTCCTTTCACTGCTGCTGTAATGACCACTGTGTTGTACAAAAGAAACATTGCATTATGCAGCTGAATGCACCATGAACCCCCATGAATAAATAGTCACAAATCAGGAAGTCCATTGTGCCGTACCATGTGATCGGCTTTCACTGAGAGGAAGTGGACTCAGGAAAAGGATGGCCCAGTAGTTCAATAATGAGGAGGGGGATGCACTGGGCTGTACTGGGCTGTACTGGGCTGTACTGGGCTGGGCTGTACTGAGCTGTACTGAGCTGTACTGGGCTGTACTGGGCTGTACTGGGCTGGGCTGTACTGGGCTGGGCTGGGCTGTACTGGGCTGTACTGGGCTGTACTGGGCTGTACTGGGCTGGGCTGTACTGGGCTGGGCTGGGCTCGGCTGTACTGGGCTGGGCTGTACTGGGCTGGGCTGGGCTCGGCTGTACTGGGCTGGGCTGGGCTGTACTGGGCTGTACTGGGCTGTACACAGTTTGTTGTCCTTTGGGTGGAGCCGCCCTTTGGTAAACATTTGTGTGAGAGTCATTTAGATTGTGTGTGAGGACAGTAAGTATTGTTATTTGTGTTTCCTAGCACCACAGGAAGAGAGATGATGTGTGTGTTGTCCTGGGTAGGTCCTGGGTAGGTCCTGGGTAGGTCCTGGGTAGGTCCTGGGTAGGTCCTGGGTAAGTCCTGGGTAGGTCCTGGGTAGGTCCTGGGTAAGTCCTGGGTAGGTCCTGGGTAGGTCCTGGGTAGGTCCTGGGTAAGTCCTGGGTAGGTCCTGGGTAGGTCCTGGGTAGGTCCTGGGTAGGTCCTGGGTAAGTCCTGGGTAGGTCCTGGGTAGGTCCTGGGTAGGTCCTGGGTAAGTAAGTCCTGGGTAGGTCCTGGGTAGGTCCTGGGTAGGTCCTGGGTAGGTCTACACTGCTGAGGGAGACTGCAGTCTCTGCTTCTCTATGTTCATGAGTTCTGCCTGGTGCTTTTCTGGATATTATCCCATTCATAAAAACAAATCTGCTCACTCTTTGCAATGTCCCAATGGAGATAATCATCTAAAATGGTAAATAATTTATCAAACAGATGTTCTAAGCAGGAATTCCTCTTTTATGTAATTCATGACATTTCCATAGATTAGGAAACTTAAAGTAGTCAAAGCAGAAGCATATCCAGTCAGAAACACATCCCGTAACCCTCACCATGCTGCCTTAGCTGTTGAATGTTTATGATCTTGCTTTACAATTAAACGCAACATAATTAAACGTTGTTTTAATTAAGCTCCAAAGACTATCTCAGTAAATGTGTGTTTCGGGGGCACTTAGTGGCGTACCACATCATCACAAGGTTCCTGGTTCGATTCCGACCCTCGACCTGTCTTGCATGTCATCCCTCCTCTCTCTCTCTCTCCCATCCTTCCTGTTGACCTCTACTGTCTCTATCCCAATAAAGCAGAAATGCCCTAAAAACCCACATTTAAAAAAAAGAAAAAGCATTTCTAGTCCCTCCTCTGTAATTCTGCAGTCCCTGCTGTCAGTGTACAGGCAGTGATGTTGTCTACAGTGGTTTACTGGCCTTGTTTACTGGTCTTGTTTCCTGGCCTTGTTTACTGGTCTTGTTTACTGGTCTTGTTTCCTGGTCTTGTTTCCTGGCCTTGTTTCCTGGCCTTGTATCCTGGCTTTGTTTCCTGGCCTTGTTTACTGGTCTTGTTTCCTGGCCTTGTTTCCTGGCCTTGTTTCCTGGCCTTGTTTCCTGGCCTTGTTTCCTTGGTTGTAAGTGTGAGGAGAGAGTGAGGCTTGATGAATTAGTGTAAATGTGTCCATGAAGAGGGAGGACTGGACACCCACTGACCCATGTGACACCACCATGACAGTGGCATGTTCAGAATATCACTGGCTATCAATCAACCAATAGGATATGCTTACTGCACATCATGTGATCGCTGACAGTACGTCATGTGATCGCTGTAACAACACAGCAGGAACACAGCCTGAAAGCTGGCTAGCAGTGACCCAAAGACCACAGGGTTGGAGATGGAGCTGCCTTGTTTGAGTCTGTGTGTGTGTGTGTGTGTGTGTGTGTGTGTGTGTGTGTGTGTGTGTGTCTGTCTGTGTGCCTCTGTGTGCCTCTGTGTGCCTGTGTGTGCCTGTGCCTGTGCCTGTGTGTGTGTGTGTGTGTGTGTGTGTGTGTGTGTGTGTGTGTGTGTGTGTGTGCCTGTGCCTGTGCGTGTGCGTGTGCGTGTGTCTGTGTGTCTGTGTGTGTGTGTGTGTGTGTGTGTGTGTGTGTGTGTGTGTGTGTGTGTGTGTGTGTGTGCGTGTGTGTTTGCCTCAGATCCAGTTATAGAAGCACAAGGTCCAATCATAAACCATCCAGTCTGAACCTCAATTGCCGTGGCAACATGTTTTTGTTACATCGGACCAGAAAAGCATTGACCCTTTCAAGAGCCTGAGGAAAACGGAGCCCAAAATGAGCTTCCTACAAAACAATTGTGAAAGGCTTGGACTCGAAATTGCCAATTTAATACGACCAGGGGTTGGACACAATTGAAAATGAGGTCACAGATTCTGCAGCTGATGTTTAGAGACTTTTGAGCTCAATGTATGACAGTCAGGAAAAACAAGGTCTGAGTGTCTGTATCCAACATGAAGGATCTGTCACTGTTTCAGACCAACACCAGTCCTCAAGGCACAAAGGCACCCGTTTGACATAATGAGATGCACACCTCACTGCTCATAAAGGGATTTTACAGAGGGCAATCCCATGAAAAAATCATATTCAGTTTAAAACCTGGATTAAAATGGTATTGTACGCATAAAGGAGAGATATATTCAGTCATAGAATAGTTCATTATATCCTGAGCCTCAGTAAACAAAGAGCTTGTTCTATTGATTCACCTCCTCACACCTCCTCACACCTCCAGAGAGACAGGTACTGATGCACCTCCTCACACCTCCTCACACCTCCAGAGAGGTACTGATGCACCTCCTCACACCTCCTCGCAGCTCCTCACAGCTCCTCACACCTCCTCACAGCTCCTCACACCTCCTCACACCTCCTCACACCTCCTCACACCTCCTCACACCTCCAGAGAGACAGGTACTGATGCACCTCCTCACACCTCCTCACACCTCCAGAGAGGTACTGATGCACCTCCTCACACCTCCTCGCAGCTCCTCACAGCTCCTCACACCTCCTCACAGCTCCTCACACCTCCTCACACCTCCTCACACCTCCTCACACCTCCAGAGAGACAGGTACTGATGCACCTCCTCACACCTCCTCACACCTCCAGAGAGGTACTGATGCACCTCCTCACACCTCCTCGCAGCTCCTCACAGCTCCTCACACCTCCTCACACCTCCTCACACCTCCTCACAGCTCCTCACACCTCCTCACACCTCCTCACACCTCCAGAGAGACAGGTACTGATGCACCTCCTCACACCTCCTCACACCTCCAGAGAGACAGGTACTGATGCACCTCCTCACACCTCCTCACACCTCCAGAGAGACAGGTACTGATGCACCTCCTCACACCTCCTCACACCTCCAGAGAGACAGGTACTGATGCACCTCCTCACACCTCCTCACACCTCCAGAGAGTTTTCAGTCTTGGCCATGTTCTTTCCCACAGCAGACAATGAACACCATCTGTCCGTGGCACGGATGAATGGGGCTGGGAGGAGGAGGAGGAGGAGGAGGAGGAGGCTAAATGTGTCTCTCACTGTGCGCTGAAAATGAATTCAATATGGCTGGTTTATTATATTCTGGAACCATTCCTAGCTATCGCTGCATGGGTCATACAGGACACAGACATGACCAAACGATGCAGGAAGACTCACTGCAGCAGAGCAGAGTGGAGCTGCAGAAGGGCTCAGTGTTCCAGTAACCGGCCTCAGGGATCAAACAGCAGCGTTACAGGAGACCAGCAGCTTCTCTATCTCCACTATCAGTGACGCCATGCCTCCCAGCTCGCTGTCAGAGACCAGCAGGGACACGATGCAACACACCAAACGCATCAGGGAACGCTACTAAGACTGATATCCTCCATCGTCGTAACAGACTAATCCTGTGTACATCCTTCCTCAATCACCGTTCCAATCACCTTGACGACAACCATCTGAAGGTACCGCTTTAATGAGCCCTGCCAGCGCACCTTCAGGATGAAGCTAGCAAACACACGAGATCTGAACACCCAGACACATACACACCAAACACACCAAACAGAACACCCAGAGACACATACACACCAAACACACGAGATCTGAACACCCAGACACATACACACCAAACACACCAGAGATCTGAACACCCAGACACATACACACCAAACACACCAAACAGAACACCCAGAGACACATACACACCAAACACACCAGAGATCTGAACACCCAGAGACACATACACACCAAACACACGAGAGATCTGAACACCCAGACACATACACACCAAACACACCAAACAGAACACCCAGACACATACACACCAAACACACGAGAGATCTGAACACCCAGAGACACATACACACCAAACACACCAGAGATCTGAACACCCAGAGACACATACACACCAAACACACCAGAGATCTGAACACCCAGAGACACATACACACCAAACAGGTTGGCTCTGAATGGATGCAGGACCAGAGACAGAGACAGAGCCTGGGTTAGGCTGGGTTGGACTGGTTGGGTTAGGGTTAGGCAAGGTTAGGGTTAGGATGGGTTAGACTGGCTGGTTAGGGTTAGGCTGGATTAGACTTGCTGGGTTAGGGTTAGGCTGTGTTAGGGTTAGGCTGAGTTAAGGTTAGGCAGGGTTGGGGTTAGGCTGGGTTAGGGTTAGGCTGAGTTAAGGTTAGGCAGGGTTGGGGTTAGGCTGAGTTAGGGTTAGATTGTGTGAAGCAACAGTAGTGAGTAGCAACACTCTGCAGGCTGAGGAATGGGTGGTCCTGGTCACCCAGGTGGTCTTGGTGGGTAGAGGAGTGGAGACCCCCGCCATCCCCCTCGCACCCACCTCCCACCTCACAAAGTAAAGCTACAGGCTTTGGAGAGAAGCAATACAACACTCCATCCAACACAGACAGGAGGGGCCTCTACTCACCCAACATCTGGCTGAACAGCAGCTGTTCCAGGTCCCCCAGCACCGTCACCACCAGCTCCGGGTCCACCTTGAGGAAGGCCTTGTCCCCCCCCTCCTCCCCCGGGCCCTGGCCCTTGGCCCCGGCCTCGCTGGGCCCCCCCGCCCCCGGCTTCCTGCCTCCGGCCTTGGCCTTGCTGGAGAGGATCTCGTCGTCAGACTTGCCGTCCTCCGGGGCCTTGCTCAGGGGCTTGACCTCAGCGTAGGGCCCACGGGGGATCCGGCTCTGCTTCCCCAGGGCGGAGGGCCCCGCCAGCGGGCTGAAGGGCTTGGGCTTCCCCTGGAAGAGGGAGTGCTCCGATCTGGAGAGGTTGCGTGAGAGCAGGGCGCCTCCACCTCCTCCCCCGGCCCCCCCCCCACCGCCGCCCCCCCCGGCCGGCCGAGGCTTGCCCATCTTCAGGTTCCCCGCGCCGGGCTTGCCCATGTCATCACACCACTTGGGCTCGTAGAGGTGCATCTTCTTCTCGGCGTCGGTGAGCACGGCCAGGTTGGTCAGGGACCTCTGCTTGCGGAGGTTGGAGGAGACGGGGAGTCTCCCCTCAGAGCTGCCCGCCCGGTACACCTTCAGCTCCCCTCTCTGGGCGCTCTGGGGCACCCCCGCCTTGCCCCTCTTGGCAGCCATGCCCACGCCTTTGCCCTCCGCCTGGCCGTATGCCTTGGTGCTGTCCGTCCGGTCCATCGGTGGTCCGGCTCCTTCTCTACCTTCTCTCACGCTACTCCTCCCTCCTCCCTACTCCTCCCAGCCAGTGGGCCTCCTGCACGGCACCATTTACAAACAGCATCAACAAGCAGCCGATCCTCTCTGTCCCTTCCTCCCTGTCAGGAGAACAAATACACAA
>NC_139658.1:25836306-25838806 GCF_951799395.1 Argentina silus | reverse complement strand
TTTAATCCCAAATTATATTTATATTTTTGGCTGCAAAAGAAACTACTGTATAGACCAGTAGGATATTTTAATACAATATGTGTTGATACGTTCCATTATCCTAGTATTGTATCACCAACATCTAAAATCCACAGTTTTTCTTCATCCACGTGACGGGCCTCCAACGCCCAGACGAGAGCTGCAGATCAGCGTGGATGAATTTAGCAGACGGATTAGTGGAGGAAAAAAAATAATAAGTGGCTGAAAAAGCCTCCAAACATCACAGAGCTGCTGAGACAAGCATCTACACAACACCACGAGCCCCCCTACCAAACCCTACCCAACACCACTACCAAACCCTACCCAACACCACGAGCCCCCCTACCAAACCCTACCCAACACCACGAGCCCCCCTACCAAACCCTACCCAACACCACGAGCCCCCCTACCAAACCCTACCCAACACCACGAGCCCCACTACCAAACCCTACCCAACACCACGAGCCCCACTACCAAACCCTACCCAACACCACAAGCCCCACTACCAAACCCTACCCAACACCACGAGCCCCCCTACCAAACCCTACCCAACACCACGAGCCCCCCTACCAAACCCTACCCAACACCACGAGCCCCCCTACCAAACCCTACCCAACACCACGAGCCCCCCTACCAAACCCTACCCAACACCACGAGCCCCCCTACCAAACCCTACCCAACACCACGAGCCCCACTACCAAACCCTACCCAACACCACGAGCCCCACTACCAAACCCTACCCAACACCACAAGCCCCACTACCAAACCCTACCCAACACCACGAGCCCCACTACCAAACCCTACCCAACACCACGAGCCCCCCTACCAAACCCTACCCAACACCACGAGCCCCCCTACCAAACCCTACCCAACACCACGAGCCCCACTACCAAACCCTACCCAACACCACGAGCCCCACTACCAAACCCTACCCAACACCACGAGCCCCACTACCAAACCCTACCCAACACCACGAGCCCCCCTACCAAACCCTACCCAACACCACAAGCCCCCCTACCAAACCCTACCCAACACCACGAGCCCCCCTACCAAACCCTACCCAACACCACGAGCCCCACTACCAAACCCTACCCAACACCACGAGCCCCACTACCAAACCCTACCCAACACCACGAGCCCCACTACCAAACCCTACCCAACACCACGAGCCCCACTACCAAACCCTACCCAACACCACGAGCCCCACTACCAAACCCTACCCAACACCACTACCAAACCCTACACAACACCACTACCAAACCCTACCCAACACCACGAGCCCACTACCAAACCCTACACAACACCACTACCAAACCCTACCCAACACCACAAGCCCCCCTACCAAACCCTACCCAACACCACGAGCCCCCCTACCAAACCCTACCCAACACCACGAGCCCCACTACCAAACCCTACCCAACACCACGAGCCCCACTACCAAACCCTACCCAACACCACGAGCCCCACTACCAAACCCTACCCAACACCACTACCAAACCCTACACAACACCACTACCAAACCCTACCCAACACCACGAGCCCACTACCAAACCCTACACAACACCACGAGCCCCCCTACCAAACCCTACACAACACCACGAGCCCCCCTACCAAACCCTACCCAACACCACGAGCCCCACTACCAAACCCTACACAACACCACAAGCCCCACTACCAAACCCTACCCAACACCACGAGCCCCACTACCAAACCCTACACAACACCACGAGCCCCCCTACCAAACCCTACACAACACCACTACCAAACCCTACCCAACACCACGAGCCCCACTACCAAACCCGACACAACACCACTACCAAACCCTACCCAACACCACGAGCCCCACTACCAAACCCTACACAACACCACGAGCCCCACTACCAAACCCTACACAACACCACTACCAAACCCTACCCAACACCACGAGCCCCACTACCAAACCCTACACAACACCACGAGCCCCGCTACCAAACTACATGTCCCATCAACCCCATCCATCTCATCCATACACTACAGATTAAGCCTAAAATGCACTTTCGATTAAGATTTTCTATTGAAAATTGTATTTAGTCCAGGACTAGGCTTAAAGGTGTCTGGGAAACTGGCCCAAAGAGAGAAGCCAGAGTGGCAGAACATGAATGAACGCTCCATCTGTGGTCGTGGTAAACAGCACAGGAGCCAGTTAAAGAGAGGCCGGCTGTTCTTACCTCTCTGAGATTCTCCACAAAGACACTGAAAGCATGCAGCACATGTCTGATGGGTTCCATACCCACTGATATCCACTGATATCCACTGATATCCACTGATATCCACTGCTATGGAATTAACTTCATACCATTTAAGAGCCAAGTGTTGTTAGGAGAGGGAGAGAGGGAGAGGGGGAGAGAGGGAGAGGGGGAGAGAGGGAGAGAGGGAGAGGGGGAGAGAGGGAGAGGGAGAGAGGGAGAGAGGGAGAGGGGGAGAGAGGGAGAGAGAGGGAGAG